>NC_092499.1:96023636-96326666 GCF_047511675.1 Marmota flaviventris
TATAAAGGATAAAGAACAGTCACCTCAATACTGCTCACATTTTCACTGTCATTTCTTTGCCTTGCTTTGCTCTTTATCTTATTACTCATGTCTACTGTTTAAGATGTCGTATTTGGAGTTTTTTTTTTGTTTTGTTTTGCTTTTCCTGAAAATACAAGAACAGAGATTACCTATACCTGCTGCCATTGTTCCTCATAACACTAAGGCCCTAATATGTTCATGTCACTGTGGTCTATAGGATTCATGGCCAGATGCTACTTACTCATTCTGATAAATGTACTTACTCCTAAAAACTATGAACACCTTGAAAGAACTTTACTATTTTGCTTTCTCTTGGCTGTATTTACTAGTTGATTTGTTCTTAACAACTTTTTTATGAAAATAAATATTAAGTTTCCCATCCATAAATTTTAAATTAGTCCAAAATAAAAGGACAACTAACAAAGGGAGCCAACCGAACATCCTAAACAATTCACACTGTATGTTCTGAGGACTGGGGTATCTGACTTTGTTCACCTTCAAAGTGCCTAGCAGACTGCCAAAAATATAATATTTTCAGGCTTAAAGAGTGAATGAATAAATAATTAATAAATGAAAGATCTTCTCAGAATGCTTATCTTATAAAACATTTCATAAACTCTTAATATATGTACAGAGGCAATGAAAGGTGCTAGGATAAAAAGACAGTTCTTGCCCTCAAGATCTCCATCTACAATGGAAGAAAATGTGAACAAACAATAAAAGCTGTAAAAAGTTAGATCAAGAATCCAGTAGATACTATTATCTCTGAAAGTAGCTCACAAAGGCTATTTTTATGGAAGAACACTAAACTTGTCCCTTTGTGGCCTTAAAAAAATTAAAGATATATTCCAAATATTTAGCCCTTTTCATCATTACTTGCTACCTACATATCTTACTATTAGGAGTATATATTCTGGGATTCCATGTAACATCAGGAAATCTATTTCTTTGTGCTAATTGCACTAATTCGTTCATCATAATTTACAAAAACAAAAATGATAATTTTATCAAATAAAATTTGATAGCAAAAATAAGTATGGTATATAAAAGGCTCTCTTTTAAAAGTAATAATCCATCTAATCTTCTACAGACTTAAGGAATACATTAAGGTTGGATAGGTAGTGTCATTATAGCCAATAATGATTTACAAAAGAGCCACCAGAACATATGGTGTTTACAGCATTACTAGCAGTGGATTCAATACTACCAGCTAAGTGTCTTGTGTCTTGTAGAAACAGTGTGTACAGAATGGCTCTCACTTATTAACTACATATCAACTGGATATCAGCATCTGAGTGGGTCATTCTGACTCTACTCTTAAAGAAGGAAATTAATACACTGCTTATTAATATATTTCATGAGGAAAAAACTTTTAATGTAAACAATGGTACATTTTCAACTTTTTTTAATTTTTTTTTTTTTTAGTTGTAGATGGATACACTCTATTTATTTATTTTTAGGTGGTGCTGAGGATTAAACCCAGTACCTAACACATGAGAGGCAAGCGCTCTACCACTGAGCTAAAACCCCAACCCCTATATTCAACTTTTTAAAATTGGGTAACTAAAAAAAAAAAAAAGAAGAAGAAGAAAAAAAAAAGATTTACTGACAGGATAACAGGCTATTCTCTAAACTTCAGTATTTACCAGTAATTTTCACTTGTTTAAGTCAGAAGATAGGAAAATAATTCATTTATTTGAAATCAAGTTAGACCTGGAACATTATCCATACTATTCAGGAATAGATACTAGCTATCCATACTATTCAGGAATAGATACTAGGTCAAGTAAAGGACTTAATACAATGTTCAAAAATTTCAAAACAATTTTTTCCTTCACAATAAATTAAACATATCTACGTCATTAGCATACTTACCACACTGACTGAATTTCTCTTTGAGTTTCTGCCAAGTCAAGTCAAAAGGCAGCTAGAATGAAAAGAGGTATTAGTAACACATATACAGGGGAAAAAAGAATTTTAAGTATCCTTTACCATTTATTTGCTTACATTTCTGACAAATATCTGGTTGCCTTTGGAGCCTATTCTGTCTCTCATTCCGCTTCCCATTGGCCCCGATAAAAATCCTCGATCCATATCGATGCTCCTTTCCAGTATAGCTCCTATACCTGGTCCCATTCTATCAAAGCTGGAACTCATGCGGTCTAGTCCCATCCCCATTCCTCCAGTCACACTGTTCATGCCACCCATTCCACCACCTGGATTTTCAAGAAGGGCAGGGGGGATTTTAAGAGTTTTGTGTTTTTGTTTCAAAAACAAAAGCAGGAGGAGAAAGGAAGGGAAAAGGAGAGAATCATTTATGAGTAAAAAGGGAAGAGAAAAATTCATTTACATAATTAGATAATATACAAACAAAATTATTTTCAGACAGACAATATAACAATTTTCAAAGGAATAGAATTTAACTTGGTATATATATCTGGTTAGTTGAGACATCTTAATTCTAACTACCATATAAATACATTTACATATATCTCTATAAAATTATATTCTGATCATAAAAGTATATTATGTAAATATTCTATTGCTTTATTAGATATTATTCTTACTCCTTATTTTTACTTTCCAATCATACTAATAACAACTTAGAACAAAGATTTAAGTAGATAAGTTCAATTATTATAATTCCAGCATATGTCTTATCATACTCTCCTACATAATTTTAACTTTTTCATCTCAGTATCTTCACCTCTGTTTCCCATATAATCATTCTTTTAATATCAATTCAAATTTCAATATAGAAAAACTTTCAATTTCACTATTATACAAAACGTGGTGAGAACAAGAATTGGCATTGTTTCCTTTTAACCAAAGCTTGGGAATTTAGCTCCCGGTTCATCCCTTCTTCATTTTTAAGCATTGACTTTATTCACTGAATATTCTACTCATATTCATTCTTAAAACTTATCTTTTCTTTCTTGTATCTAACACATGAAAAATGTAAAAATGTCACCTTCAAATTGACTACTTTTTTCAGTTAGTAGCAAGTATAAAAATCAGGGAAACAGAAGTAAAAGACTGAGATAAAAGAAGAAGGTAAAGATGATACAATTAACAGAAAAAGGGCCAAAGCTACAAAAATGATGAAAAAAATGAATAAAACGAGAAGAAAGTACAATGAATTAAATGTATTTAGCTAACAGGTCTTTAGAATTCTCTCAGAATAGGTGTAGTAAATTGTATTTTCTGCTTGTGAAATTTAATCAATTAAAGAAAGTCAATAAAGTAGGGAAGGTTCAGGCAGCAACACAGTTAAAAAACTAAGCCTTTGCTGGGTGCAGTGGTACATGCCTATAATTCCAGCACTCAGGACATTGAGGTAGGAGGATCCCAATATGGAGGCTAGCCTGGGCAACTAGGTAAAACCCCCATCTCAAAAAATAAAGGTTGAGGTGTGTGTCTGTGGTAGATCAATTACCTAGCAATCACAAGGCCCTGGGGTTGGTCCCCAGCACCTAAAAGAAAAAAAAGTGCATGCTTTGACAGCACATAAACTAAAATTGGAACAAAACAATTAGTACGGTCCCTATGCAAAAATGACATAAAAATTTGTGAAGCATTCCATATAAAAATAAATAAATAAATAAACAACAAAAAATAAGCCATGTGCCATGTGTTAAGGCTTACTATAAGGCCTAAAATATGGTAGTTTAAACAGATGGGAGATATTCAGCATTCTCCAGTATTGTCAGAATTCTTGATTCTATCATGGGAAAAGGTTTAAGAAAAGAAGAAATAATAACTCCTTAAACCTTATCCCTCAAGTATTATGTCTGCATCTACCAAAACACACAAGATGTTTATAGATAAAATAAGGTAGTCACTAATAGCTGCTACAGAAAATAAAATGCAAACAAGGTTGTCACTAAAGCAAAAGTTGCTCCTGATACACAATCAGAGAAAAACTCATATTCCTTAGGTGGAAAGATGATTCTTGGACTGGCTTATAGTTAACACATAATCTGGTGTTAATTTGGAGACATCAAAGAAGTAAAATTTAAACAGTTAATTTACAAATTTCAAACAGTGATCAGAGAGGCTTATTATTAGCTCATTAATTATTAACGTTTCTCAAATTACAAGAAGACACAAACATAAGAACAAAGTATTTCTATACTATAATCACAACTCTTACAAAGTCTTTGTAAGCACTCAAGTAAAATTTAAACCTACTTATTCCAGATCCTACTGGACCCATGTTAGAAGCTCCTATTCTTCCTGCAAACCCTCCAATCATTGCACTGCCTAAACAAGGATGGAAAGATAATATACTAATTAATTTAAATAATCATATTTTAAAATTCCTAAGGTACTAAGCTCTCAGAAAACACACAATAACTGAAAAGTATAAAAAATTATTTCAGAAATAGATTCTAAGATATATAAGATACTGAGAAAAGAGAGCTAGTACATTAAAATCCCTAAAGTGTTTTCTTCAGGTAATAAATTATATGGAACATTATAAACTTCTGATTTTTCACAAAAATGAAGAGAACCCCCATTTCTTAAAATATAACCTGAAAAAAGGAAAAGGAAGCATTCAGCCAGCCCTACCAAGTCTACCAAAGGAATCTCCAAAGCCTCGATTTATTCCAATATCACCACGTCCAAAATCTCGCTCCATGCTACTAGTCATCGCGCCACGGTATAGCTCTGAAAAGATTGTGCAACAAATTAACTCTTTTTCAAGTACATCAATGCATGGTAAACCATTCAGGAACATATCTAAACTAAACTGAAAAAAGCAAAAGTCATAAATACAAAATAGTCTATGATTTACCCAACTTACCTCACACACCACACATACAATCCCCATTCCTGCCATGCCTGTCCTTATCCCCTAGTGCCCATATGCCTTCTGAAGACATCTATAGCACCCATTCCTAAGTGAAGAAGGGAGGGGGGGAATTTCAATAATAAGTAAAAGTAAAATAGTATATACATCCTTCTATATATATTTACCTACCTCCCATTCGGCCAACTCCACCAAATCCTCCCATGCTATTCATTGCTTCCAGACCACCAAACCCAATTCCTATGAAATAAAGATTAATTCTAAGATTTGACTGTCAGTTATATAGCTGAAAGGTACAGTTTATAAATGTCAAGTCTCACCTATAAGCTCTTTATCCACCCTACTTTGTGTAGCTACTTCATTTAATAGATTGCCTTCTCTTAAGTATACACCTGACTCAATTTCTTCTAGCATCCTTTAGGATATGAGCCAAAAATAAATTGTGACTTTTCTTCTTAGAATTCTCAACAAAGTTTCTAGTTTCTAAAAAGTGGTGATGGGAACATGCAAAAAACAAATACTTATACATACCTCCTCCAATTCTATTCATTCCTCCAAAACCTGGACCATCCATTCCCATACCTCAAATAAAATACACAGTATGTACTTTCAGTGCATCTTATTTCTATGACTAAGAGTGACAAAATGTATTATATAGCAAAACAGATATCACTAGTCACAATGGAACACTAGGGAAGGAGCCTGATACAAAGAGATGGAAAGTGCTATGCCAGAGTAGATTATCTAATCATAGGTCTCCCAAAAGGCCTCTTTGAACAATAGACAAGAAACCAAAATTCAGTGATCACACCTACAATATTCAGTTTATTCATAAATGAGCAATCATTTACTTTTTCATAACACAGAAATATTACCATAGCTTTAGAGATCAGGTGAGGAAGTAAGGACTCCTCTAAAGAAGATAGTTAATAGAGTAAAAAAATTAAAGAATACAAATAGTGTGTATTTAAGAAGGTGAGGGTATGATAAGTCTAAGGGTAAAGGAGAAAATCTGGATCAGAATGATTATCATACCTACCCTTATAATTTAAAGTGTAATTTTATCATGTCACCAAAAGTAGGAATTTAACAGCAATTGTAAGTCCATCAAATAAAAAAGTAATACTGTAAGTATGATATGGGGACCTCCAAGGGTCCAACAGGTCAAAACCACTTCAGTCATCAAATACTGACATCATTTGATTAATTTTACTCTCATTCTCTCATGTGCATAACATAAGGTGTAAATATCTAGAGACTAGATGATATAGATCAGCAAACAATGCAGAAATAGATATAATAGCATGGCTGTCTTATACTAAACTAAACATGCACAACAAAAATACCACTTTTCTCGCTTTTTTTTTTTTTGTACTGGAAATAGTTTGTTAAATATGTGCTATATTATATTTTTGTATGTATTATACATAGTAAATGTAATCTTTAAGGTTAAGTTTACAGTCAGGGTTAATTATTGCTATTTTAAACAAATATGTAAATTTTTATAATTTCTAGGTTTTATAGTAAATATTGAGAAACATAACCACATAAACAAAATCACCTGGGGGTTTTTGACAAATTTTAAAAGCATAAAAGGGTCTGATACCAAAAAATTTGAAAACCAATCTTTAAAAACAAACAAAAGTTAGCCCAAATAAAGCAATCAAAGAGCTACCTAAAAGGCGACCTTCCTAACTAAATAAACAAATTTAAACTGCCTATAACAGCATTTCAGCCCTTGCAAAAAAAAAAAAAAGGATACCCAGATACCCGAATACACACAGCACTATGTTGAGAACTCTCCTTCTGCCTTAAACATATTTCAATATCCACAGTGCTAAAAAGCTAGCTATAACATGACTGGTCCCAGAGAAGCACTCCTGAACTTTGCCTACCCTCTTGCATGTTAACTGCTCTCAAGGTCTCATTTCTTTTTCACACTGAAATGACATCCTAAATAGCTCTAGAGGAGTCCTTTAAACATTATGACAAACCAGTAAATGTAAGCCATAATATAGCAAACATATCATTTAAAAAGAAATAAAGAATACTCACCACTTGGACCTAAATTTCCCATTACACCACCTATGTTCAATTGGCTAGCACTAATAGGCTGTCCACCTGGACCAAGTCCCATTCCAATGCCTCCAAGACCACCTAAAACACAAATAAGAATATTACATGTAAGCCAGGTATAGTAGTGCACTCCTATAGTCTCAGCAGCACAGGAGGATCAGTAGTTCAAAGCTAGCCTCAGCAAAAGCAAGGTATTAAGCAACTCAGTGAGACGAGACCCTGTCTCTAAATAAAATACAAAATATGGCTGGGGATGTGGCTCAGTGGTTAAGTGCCCCTGAGTTCAATCCCTGGTACCCTACCCCCACCAAAAGAAAAGAATATTACATACATGTGTATGTGTGTGTGTACCTGTATAAATATACATATATACACACATATGTACATACATACACACACATACACACACAATATTCAAAAACAGATATACACCTATAGTAGTATTTCTAAAATTTTGCAAATTTGTAAATAAGAGCTCTGGTTCTGTTTCATTTAGAAAACCGCATACTGAAGCCTTGACTACTATATCATTTATTCATTCATTCATTTATTTTCTGTGGTGCTAGGGATTGAACCCAGGGCCTTGATTCATGTGAGGCAAGCACTCTACCAACTGAGCTATATCCCCAGCCATGTATCATTTATTAATGAGAAATATTTTATGAACATAGGAACAACAAAATGCCATAAGAATTTTTTAATAATATCACTTTATAAATGGCATACTGAAAATGAGCATCTTGTCCAAATTTGTATAAGTACTTAAAATCTTAGCATTAAAAAAATTAAAATACCATGAAAGCAAAATATTGAATAAAGCAAATATTACCTGGTTTTATCTTCAACATAAATATTTATTTACGTGTACATGGTATTTTAGTGTTTTCACATCTATTATCCACAGACTAGCAATTTTTTAAAATTTTAAGTTACTTATCATTTTCATTTAGCAATATGATTAAGCTAAGACTAGAATTAAAGTCTTCTTTCTTTAAATCCAGGATTTTTTCTACTACATCTCTTAAAATAATTGAAAATTCACTTTATGAAGTATAATTTGATGACCTTATGAACAACAATACTAACAACATTTGGATGGGGATTGTTTTATTCTACTAAATCTTGATATGGTTTTAAAACATTCTTGCTAAGTCAAAGTAGCAATTACTAAGTCTTGGGGTCTGAGAAAACCATATGCTCTATTTAATTTTTTAAAATTAAGAGTACAGAAGCATGTCATATTAAATTGTAAAGATCAAAATAAGGAAAATTATTCTTTTCTCATTCAATCCCTAAAAAATGGTCTACCTGAAATCAACAGCACATCTCACCCTCATTCAATGCCTATCCACACACCATCTTTTCATCTCTATTGTCATTCTTCACTAAAAGGAACCAGGACTTCTTAAAGACAGCCCTGTCCCATTTCTTTGGAATAAGAAAAATCAGAATGAATCTGGGAAACTGTTTTATCAAAAAGTAAAGACTATCAGAGGCTGGGGTTATGGTTCAGTGGTAGCACGCTTGCCTAGCATGCATGAGGCACTGAGTTCAATTCTCAGTACCATACACAAATTAAAAATAAATAAATAAATAAGGTCCATCAACAACTAAAAAATATTTTTAAAAAAAGTAAGACTATCTGAGGCACGGGGAATGAGGAGGATGCCACATGCCAAGTTACAGTAATTTGAACAAAGAAAGAGTAGAAGAGAGGAAGGTAGAGACAAAACAAATCTGGAATATATCCCCCCATAATAATTAGCTTAATGAAAAGAAAGGGATTCTGTCAATATCCGAGTTCACATTATATTAATAGAAAACAGTATATAAAAATTTAAGTCCCTAAAAGAATAAATGTAATATTAAAGTATGAACACAATAGGACATTTTTGATCTAAACAAATAGAAGAATACCAAAAATGGAGAAGTGAATTGGAAGCCCTTACACAAAACAAGGATCTTAAAAGATGACACCTGACTGACTAGGTAAACTTGGGGGAAGGACTGCCGTATAAAGGGATAAAGAAAGGGTAATACTCAAAAGACACGTGGCTGAGAATTGTCCAGAATTTACTTTATAAAAACTTGATGCTGTGATTGGGAAAGCCCAACAAATCTTAATCCAGACCCACAATGTCGTAAAACTGCCAACTGAAAACCAAGATCTTAAAAATCATCTCCATGAAGAGCATACATCACCCAAAAAGAAAAGATAATTCAACAGATAGCTAACTTAAGAGTAGCAATGGAAACCAGAAGACTGGAAAATTTTTTAAAGTGCTAAGGGAAAATAACTATCAATCTTAAACTATCTTGGAAGACATTTACAGGCAAATCAAAATTGAGAGAACTTAATAACAACTGATCCTCTCTGAAAGAACTTGTAAAATATACACTTCAAAGGGAAAAAGTTAGTACCAGGGTCTGTGAAAACAGAGCAATGATGAGACAAGAAAATAGGGGGAAAAATGTCTAATTTGTTGGATTAAGGGGGAAAAAAAAGAAATATAATGAAAATACTGAGCAACAATAGCATATAAAAAGTGATTACAAGTACAAAGTACTCTAAGGTTATTCCACAACTTAGAGAATAGTTAAACTAATTTCAGCTTTATATAGACACATTAAAATATCTAGAATAACTACTTTAAAAAAATAGGAGAAAAATTACTTATTTGTAAAACAGAACACAAAATAAGATAATGAAAATTAATCCAAATGAACCAATAAATGTGAATAATTTAAACTATTCAATTTCATAGAACAGACTTTCAAAATAATATTTTTAAAAATCAAATCCTAAATATAATACTGCTTATAAAGGGTATATCTAACACAGTAAATAATAAAAGAGCAAGAAAAAGATAACAAATACGAAACAAAATTGTTGTACTTACCTTAGAGGACTTAAAGGTAATTACTAAAGATAAAAATTGCTATAATGATAAATTAATTCACTAAGAAAATATTATCAGTTCTAATCTTGGAAGGACCTACTAAATTAGCTTCAAAACATTAAAAAAAAAAAAAAAGACAACTGTCATCCTAATGAGAGAATTTTATGACAAACATCTTTCAGTAATTGCTAGCACAAGCAGACAATATTACCCGTAAGGACTTGAAACAATTAAATTAACAAACTTGACTTAATGGACACAGAACACTGTACTTACCAATCACACCTGGAATATTTATAAAAATGTGCCACATGATAGGCCATTCATAATGTAAGTCCAAATTAATTTCAAAGAATCACAATCATATAGACCATGCTCTCTCACCACACTGAGGTTATAAATTAATAAGATTTTTTAAAAAAAGAACTCATGCATTCGGAAATTCAAAAATCTTATTTTCAAATGACTCAAGAAGTCACAGTGCACTGGACATGGTGGCAAACGCCTGTAATCTCAGCAGTTGGAGGCTGAGACAGGAAAATCGTGAGTTCAAAGCTAGCCTCAGCAAACCAAGGTGCTAAGCAACTCAGTGACACCCTGTCTCTAAATAAAATACAAAATAGGGCTGAGGAGGTGGCTCAGTGGTTGAGTGCCCCTGAGTTCGATCTTTGGCACCCCTCTCCCACAAAAGTCATAGTGCTAATTTTTAAATACTTTAAAAATTGAACTATTATAAAAATAGTCCACAGCAGAACTGGTACAATAACTAAATTTATAATTCTAACTACTTATATTAGAAAAGAGAGGCTAGAAATTACTGAATCAAGCCTTCAACTTAATTAGTTAGGATAAAAGAATAAACCCCTAAAAATTATAAGAAAGGAAACAATAAAGCTAAAACGAAAAATTAAACATACTAAAAACTTTGCTTTTTAAAAATACTAACTAAAAATGACAAATTTCTAGTAAAACTGACACAGAAAAAGAGAAATTATAAATCTTCAGAATTCAAAAGGACCCAGAACTATGGATATAGCAAAACTTTTAAGAGGCAATTTTAGATCAATAAACTTTAAAATGGAAAAAAAAATCCCAAGAAAAATAGAAATTACCAAAACTGACTTAAGAAGAAACAGAAAATATGACCTGTAGTTAAAAAATCTTCCCCCAAACATATATGAAGGCCAGAAAGTTTTACTCATAATTTTTAGCAAATACTAAGAACAGGTAAATCTACCAGGAAAAAAAAAGCAAGCACTCCCCAACTCTGTTATTTCTAATCATTAAAAATTAGAATAATCTAAAAAGCAGAAAAATGTATAAAATGCAGTATTAGCAATTAAAGTGAAGACTCTAGAGCTATATCTATCAATAAAATCTCAAAAACAATTTCAAACAAAAAAAAAACACAGGTTTAATAATATATACAGCTGATAAAACTACCAAAAAGAAACAATATATTTTATCTTAAGTCTTCCGTATCAATAGCACCAAAAATCACACTAAATTTTAAATCCAACAAAACAATTCTATGCATTATGAATGTATAAATGTGTAGACAAATTATTAAAATCTAAATGATAATCATGGCATTCCTAAGTTATTTCCTTTGGGCAAGATGTATGTTGGAAGGAAGTTAGGGAGGAGGGAGATTCTAAGCTTTAAAAAATTTTATTTAGTTTAAAAAAAAAATCAAGGGCTATGGGTGTTATTCAGTGGTAGAGCACTTGCTTAGTATGTGCGATGCCCTGGATACAATCCCTAATACCACACACACACAAAGCATCTAACAGTCACAAGAATAATTTTATTGTAAATATTTTATATTAAAAACTTTAAAAATAACCATAGAAGGTGTAGTGAAAAATAAGAACAATAGTTAGTATTTATTGAGTACTTGCCTTGTGTCAAAACTATTCTAAGTGCTTTACACATATTAACTCACATGCTACTTATGCTACCCCCTGAAGAAAGTACTACAGCATTAATATCCCCATTGTTCAAGTAGGGCATTAAGACACAAGATGTTAAGTACATTACACTATTGTTTTATAATCCTTTGGAAAACAACTGGATAACAGTAATCGATGGGCATGTCTTGAACTAAACACCTATAAATCTACTTAAAAGATACCTATCTTAAGGAAGTAACCAAAAGCATATCAAAGATCTGTATACAAAAAGGCACATGTTACTCTGTTAGTTATTAAGAGAAATAAAAGCCAAAGCAGACAAAATATATAACAGTAAAGCAGTTATAGAGAATCTATATAACAGATTAACAGTCAATAAAAACATTTGGGAAGAATTTTCATGAAAAAAATGCTTATACCTTATTGTTAAACAACAAAAAAAATTATACAGTAATTTGACTATATAAAAAAATATACACAAAGAAGGAAAGAGTGGAACAAAATATTTTAAAAAGGTAATATTTTTGTGGCTGAGTTAACATGGTAATATTACAGAAGAGTTTTTTTCCTTCACATGTATAAACTTAATAAATATTTTAATATGCACTGCTTATATAGTCAGGAAACACAACCAAATAAGAAAAAAAAAAAAAAAAAAGGACCATAACATTATATTCTGTCCTCCTAATCAATTTCACCAAACTAATCTCTAAAACTCTAAACTAATCCCAAGGGAACAATATGGATGTAGGCCCCAAAACCAAGTTTTGCTTAGTACATAATAAAACTGAAAAACAATGGAGTGTGTTGTCTCTAAATAATTCCTTTTACTTACGTGGTAATTGTGGTGTTTTACTATCATGTGAACGGTAGTCTTCATGAGGGACAGACTTGTCATCCTAATTGCAAAAAAGTTTATTATATGATTAATATATTACAAAATAAGGACTGTAATGTTGAGGATAGCAGATAAAAGATTTTAAAATGTTGAAGGTTTAAAGTGATATATAAGAACTCACCATTTTCACATGCATAGGTCTATCAAATAAAAACTGCCCATTGAACATAGCTGTTGGTTCAGTCAAGGAAAGACAGATGACTGTAAAATTATTCTTGAACACAAACTAATTATATTATTAAAGGAGTCTCCAACTAGCTCTAACGTTTTAATGTCTTTAATATTTATTCATACTAGTCTCTTCCACACAAAGAAAACTCTAATTCTTTTATTTTTATAAATAATATATTCTTTTAACTGAAAAAGAAAATAAGGCTTCATCTAAATCAACTTCATTAATGTACAATGTAGTACATAACTGTCAAAAGCATGTGTATATACATACAATTAGTTGGTAGGAAGGGAAAGCAGAAAAAAGTTCACACCAGTCCTGTACAATATGGCTAATTCAAGTTTTAAGAGTGACTTTAGTAGTTGGACATACTAAATATTTTATGAGCTGGAGACTAAAGTCTAACAAATTTCTAAGCTAAACAACCTTAAATTCCATAACCCCCACAAAACGGTATCAAGCTTCTCCAACTTCTTTAAACAATGCTAAGTGTAAATCAGGATACAAATTGCTTGAACTGCTTCAATTGCTTGCTCAAAAGTGACAGTGCCCATTCCTCTGCTCTTTCCATCTTTGTCTTCTTTAATATCTGCCCGCTTTACAGTTCCAGCTATGCTGAACACTTCCTTTAGCTTCTTCCAACCAACTTTGAAGTCAAGCTTAACATAAAATTGTATAAAGTTACACACCTAATAAATCTCTTTCCCCATTTATATATACAAAATAATCTTTTCTAAACTCTCCCAAACTATAAATAACTATAATTCACATTCAATAGTAGACCAATGATGTTCAAATAAAACACGAGTTGCTTAAAAATCAGTTCAGTCACATCTACATTATTCCATATTCTTATTATTTTAATTCCCAAAATTGTCTCTCAACTGCTCAATCCTGCTTTCTACATATGAAACTTGCACATCTACTTTTACCAAGAGAAATTCAGATTTGGGAATTATTGTCCATGTCACTGACTTTCAAGAGCTTAGAACAAATAAACCAACTGCGACATGCACATTCACAAATATCAAGGCCACAAGAATGAAATCCATTTACCAATATGAATAAAAAGGCATATAATTAAAGTACATAATTTCAAGAAATGCTCAAATGATTATAAATTCCACAGTTCTCTGTGTAAAAAATTCTAAATTGTATTTAGACTAATCACACACATGTAGACTTAAATTGGATTTGAGCTTAAAATAATTAACTTCATTTACTTTAGTTAAAAATAAGCAAAATGTTCTATAAACCACTCATCTAATTAAACAATCTCATAAATGGAACTATGCATCTGAACAATAAAATTTTAGACTAAAACTTACATTAGCAACAAAAATTGTAGAACCAAGTCTACCAGCCTGCAAATTACTGATAACCTCAGGAGGAATGTTTGGATTATTGAGAATGGAAGGTGGTAAATTCATCAACCCCGATCCCATATCAGGGACATGTCCTCCTGGAAATGATCCTCCTGTTCGTTGCAATGCCCTACGAGCATTTTCTCCGTCAGGATCCTATAACACACATTGAATGTTAAATGCCACTAAATATATCAGTAAATCTACAGAATTAAAATAACAACTTCAAATTTGACATTAGCTAACCCTCATATTATTGACCCTCTTGAGAAGTGAGATTTTTGTTTTGTTTTCTCATCCAGAGAACTGAGTCCCATAAAAACCTGTGGACAGACAAAAGATTTCAGTCTCCAGGAATGGCAATTAAATACCTCTTTCCAAGCACTAAAGTCACTTAAGAACTTGAAATTAGTTTAATTTTGTCCTCATTCTAGAGTACAAGTATGACATATACACATCATACACATAAATGCACATAACTCAAAGAGAAGCAAAATACTTACTATGATTCTTTTCTTTCCAAAATGCAATCATGGTGAAGTCTCACCACTGGATGACCAATGGAATGTCAAATTGACAATCCAAAACTTTCAGTAGTGGAATAGACTTACAAAACAAGACTTTCAGTAGTGTAACAGAACAAAACTCAGGGTGGGAGGGTATTATAACTGGCAAATTTCATTACTGAACAAAATACAAGTATCCACCTTCTAACCTCTTATCTTCCTCAACAACGATTATGATCTGAGACTGGAGCAAGGGAGAGGTAAAAGAAGGCTAGTGTCCAGTGAAGAATGATAGAAAACTTTTCTTTAAATTCATTAATTTTATAAGAGTAATATCCCATTGTAAAACAAAACAAGAAGTTTAAAAATACTTCTCACTCATCCCTCTAGGTAGGATACAAACAATACATACCCCAAACAAACAACAACAACAAAAAAAAAAAAAAAAAAAAAAACACATGAACACACTGATAGATAACCATCTGCAATGACAAATAATTATGTTAAACGACCATCAATTCTACTCTGCTGGCCTCACTCTGAAAATATTAATAAAAACAAAGTTGGATGACTTTAACAAATTCCCTAAGATGGCCAGAAAGTAAATGCAAGAATAAAATTTTTCTGGCTTACAATAAACTACTTCACTACTAAAAAATAAAAAAAGATTACAAAAGTAAAGACATGTTATCAAACAATGCTAATAAAATTTAAGTTAGAAAATGTTTCAGGTTTGAAGATGCAAAAATATACACAAAAACAAAACTTAAAATAGTGGTTATCTATATGGGATAAAAAAAACAGGAAGGAAGATGCTTCTTGAACTATTACAGTTAGGTTGCTTGGGCTTAACATTAATAAAACATATGGCTATATTTTGTCTTTTATATACAGGTGTATATATAAAACAAATCACCTACTATTTATAACTTGGTTTTTATTCCTCTTTTCCTCTTGTTGTCCTCCTGCCGATCACTAATTGCTATTGTCTACCTAATAGAGGGTCTATAAATACATTTACAACTGCAACTAATCTCTATTTAATTAAATGGAAAAAAGTAATTTTTAGATTTTTTTAAGGAGCATGGATATATACTTTTCTTGGACTTCCATTCCAGTAGTAATTCTAATCACTTACCCCAACCACCCATGGTAAATTAGATATTCCCAAAAAAGGGACTGCCTTTAGTGATTTTAATCCAAAAAAATTTAATTAAATAAATCCCCCATCACTTAGTGAGGCCAAATTTGACCATTTTTTCCTCTGAAAAATAGTTAAAAATAAAGGCATTCTACATCAACTTGGACCATATAATTCTATTTTGGGATCTGAAATATAGAGGATCTACAATATGCTAAAATTTATAAGAACACAATAATATGGTCTCACGTTAGCATGCAAAATACTCTTTTTTTTTTTTTTTTCAATTAAAAGCAGAAGACACTGAGATTCCATTATTTGTCTCCAGAGGAGATAGTGAAAAATCAAACACCAAATTGAGGAAAATTATTTAGGATGCTAACAATTCTGAAGCACTGAGACTGACTTATGCAAAAGAGCCACCAAATAAATGGCTGGCACAAACTACAAAATCTAAACCTTCTCTATCAATTGTCCACATCCCTGTCAAAAAAAAAAAAAAAAAAAATTTAAATAATAACCCTTAGGCTTAAACAATTTCAGAATATTGAAGCTAATTTCAATAAAGGGACATGAGATACACATATAGTTGATAGCATGGCCTTTAATTTCAATCTATGATCAAACTCAAGAACAGGAAACCAAAAACAGAAAGGAAAAAAAAAGAGAGAGAGAGAGAGAGAACAATGAGTCCTGGACGGGACTAATAACAATCATTATTTTTACAGCTAATATATATGAGATAGTTAAGTATTCTGAACACTGCATTAAGGGCTTTATATAATAGTATCACAAGTATAAGAAATAGCTAATATTAATTAAATAGTTTACATATATTAATTGTTGGAGCTAATTATTCTCAAGGTCACTTACATCTAACTAAGTAGTTTTTTAATGTATCTTTTGCTTACTCTTTCCTCAACTTATACTGCTAAATTCTATAAAAAAGAACACTTCCACTTTAGGGTTCTAGTTCAGGTTTCAATAATAGAATTATAACTCCTCTTGAATTTTAATCTCTAAATAACTTTATTAAAATGAATACCATGCTGGAACCATGGCGCACCTGTAATCCCAGTGGCTAGGGAGGCTGAGGCAGAAGGATTTTGAGTTCAAAGCCAACCTCAGCAACTTAGTGAGGCCCTAAGCAACTCAGTGAAACCCTGACTCTAAATAAAATACAAAATAGGGCTTGGGATATGGCTCAGTGGTCGTTAACCCCCGAGCTCAATCCCTGTTACCAAAAAAAAAAAGAACAGCACAATAAGGTTGACCAAATTATGCTGTGCACATGTGTGAATGTAACACAATGAATTTCACCTTTACATATATCTATAAAGTACTAATTTATAAAAACAATAAATAGATGTGGGGAAGGCCAGTGGAGTAGAGGAAGGAGTGTTTGGAAACCAAAATGGAGCAAATTACACTGCACATATATGTGATTATGTCAAATGACTCTCACTATTATGTATATCTATAATGCACTAATAAAAACATTCTAAAGAGTGAATAACAATTTTATTCAAATCCATAATGTATGCATTATTAAGCAAGATTTCACTGTCAACTACAAAAATATCTATTCTATTTCTCAAACAACAGAATCTAAAAACTGAAAATATCTAAATCAATTAAAGTCAGCAACTAAAGTCTATCATGCTTAAATTTCTGAGTTCTTAATTCTTCTAAAATTATGCACCTCTGTAACAACTTGGAATAAATCAAATACAGGTACCTACTTAAGGGCAAAAAGAAGTCATATACAAGTAAGACTACTATTAACAGATAATGCTTTAATAAGCATCTATGCTTACATTACAAATACATTATCAAAAATGAAAATTCAAAGAAAGCATGATCCTATAGTCAAATGTTTAAATTTCAAATATAAGAAATCTTACCTCTTTAATATTAAGGGGTCTTCCACTAAGATCATATTTGTTCATAGTTTCTAGTGCTTTCTTTACAAATTCTTCATCTTTGAATTCAACAACACTTAATGGAGAAAAAGATTATAAGAAATGTTTATGTACTAAGATTTGCTTCCAATCAGAAGTTTAATTTGACTTAAGATACTTTAAAAAAAAAAAAAATTCTTACCCACAACCCTATATCCAGGTAGATTTGTCAATATATGCAAAAGAAAAAAAGTTTTCAATCAGTAGATGAAGTTAATGGCAGATTCTAACATTTAAGTTACCAAAAATAATCAATAATACAATCACTTTTCATCTTTTTAACCACCAGGCAAGTGATCATAAATTTTCTGTAAATTTTTAAGTCTAACTATTGAAACAACAGAATACATGTAAAAACTTGGAGTACATTTTTACTTTCAGAGGACATTTCTTAAAAGTTAAAACTAGTATTTCTGTACAAATTAATCAACAGTAATTCAAGGAACTCCAGTTTCCCATGTATATGACCTGACATAGTCACAAATATTTTCAATAGAAACACTGGGCATAATATATTTTTCAAATCTAATCACATCAAAATCGCAAATAAATAATAATTTTAGTAAAGTTCTCCATTAGATTAAAACTGGCTGTACACAATAGTAACCAGTTATAAATATTTTTTTAAAAATCACCTATGCTGAAGAGAATCATTTTTTTAAAAACAATTCCTTGTCATTACTGTTCAAAAAATTCCATTTGATTGTAATGACAAAGTTTTTATTTCTCATGTATTCAAACTGGTTTATGCTAATATAGTTAAACATTGTTAAGGGCTTTTCACTGTATTCTTCTATACATTGCACTCTTGTTGCTAAAAATCAAAATCTACTATCAACCAAATCCTTCTCTATCAATTTAATCATCAACAGCATTCATACTGATTGGCAGAACACTGCCTCTTATGTAGTCCTGCAGGCTACCAAGTTAAGCTTTTCAATAAGTTTCAAAAATACATTCTGAATTAACACCTTTTAGCTATAGGTCTCTCATAATCTCTTAAGGAATATTATCAATTCAGTGAGTTTTAAAAGATCCTTGAAGACATCAAAATACAACAAAAAAAAAATCCTATATTAAAATCTTACTGGCTAGGAAGAAGCATTACCTTAAGAGCATTAGAAAAGTGAATGCCCTTTATGAGCATTTACAAAACCCATCCCTTCCAGGCAGCTAGTTTGGTTGGTACAGGTGTCAAACTTGCTAGTATAAAGCCTCAAATCTTGCATAATAAAGTAAAACAAAATGAAACTTAAGTTTCCAAAAACTGGTACAAGTATTATACAAAAAGTAAACTGCTGAGGAACTTTTACACCTCAAGCAGATATTGCCCACAGCACTTACCCTTGATTTTCCTTCCGCATCCTTAAAGAGCTCCACGTATGTAACCTCACCAACTACATAAGACATACAAAAGGAAGATACCAAGAAACAATACATTTAAACACCAATATCTTGCTTTACTGCACACCTGTGCACAACTCTACAGAAAAGCACCTATTATTCACCAACAATCAAAACCAGACCAACATACCTCCTCAAATGGCTATGTAAATTTGACTGATTTTCAGAAATGTACATCATCCACATTCTCTAAAAAAAGCTAACAACCATATTAACCTAATTCATACTACAGATCATATTTTGGCCAGCATGATATAGTTGGTGAACAAATGCACATATACATACAAATGGCCCCTTAGCCTATCATATTAAAAAAAAAAACATCAACATTGGCACTTTTCAAATAACTTTGATCAGCCTACACACAACAGCTGTTTTAAGGTGACTTTCTACCTGAATGTCTTCAATCATGTTTGCCATCAGTAAACTAAATTTACAAGTCATGCTTCACAGCAAGCCACACACTTTCTAAATAAAGTCAATGAATAAAACCAATCAAATAGTTGTCACCTTACAACAGATAATACACCAATGCAATTTTTTTTTAATTTATTAGAAGAGATCAGCCTCAAAGCCAAGTACATAATTTGCAGGACTGTTGAAACTCAATTTTTCAAGAGATAACAGAACTATCTTTTACAAGATCAAGTATTAAAGTTATTTTTCCCCAAAACCAACCATGTATATAAGATGAAGGTTTTCAGATTATTCTGAAAACAAAACTGCAACAGCAGTAACGCAATTTTAATATAGAACTGCAAAGACAGCATCATGGCAGTCGTGACAATGCAAACAAAATGAATTCCACAGCCAGATTCCAGACTCCATCAAGATAATAACAAAACAGCTTTTGGAAAAAAAATAATCAGACCTTATTATTCATACATTAACACTCTAAATGTATTACTTAACTAATGCAATAATCCTTTAAAAATCTATAAAAACTTCAACTAGACAAAGCAATCGCTTTAACAAAATTCTTGGTGGCATGCAAATGCTGGCTCACTACTATCCCACTAAAATATCAAAAAAAAAAAAAAAAAAAAAATACTTTTATCCATACTAGTGTGTAATGAAATTGTGTCAAGTGAAAGAAGAGGAAAAGATTAATTCATACATCAAGAAATAAAAATCAATTTTTTTGAGTCTGTGTGGCTAAGAGGAATAAAAAAGTTTTGCATAGTTTCTTCCCCTTCCTACATGAAGATCATCCAGCAGTGGGTTATTTCAGAGATAATTACCTTTTTCTCTCATTAGATCTTTAATAGCTTGCCATTTCATGTCATACGGGATGTTGCTAATGAAAACTCTGTTACGATTTGGACCCTTCTTTTCTCCAGTGCCCAAATTCTTGTCTTTTGAATAAGGATGAAATCTATTGGCCTTCTTATTTCCTGAAGATTTTTCTTTTAAGTCAGATTTTTCTTCTTTCACTGATTCATCATTCTCCCTAAGAATTTTAAAAACAAAACAAAACAAAACAAAAAACACCCTCATTTGTGCTTCTAAGAATGGAAGTCTATATTAAATAATTCATATTTATCACTTCATAAAACTTTCCACTAAGCTAGACTTTAGCAAAGCAACTAGAAAGTGAGCCTGACAGCTTTGATATTACCCAAGACTTTTCAAAGCAAGGATTTGGCATGAGGGCAACAATGATCACTCCCCCCCCCCCACACACAGTAAATAGCTACAATCATTCAAATCACTCAATTTTCCCCTCCATGTACTTATACTTAATAAAGTGTTATTGGACACTGTGGGGGGGGGGGTGATTCTACAGTATATAAAACTGCCACTTTTAATAAAAAATTAACTTTCTGGCTTCGTTAAAAACTCTAAAATTGATACTGGAAAAGTTTACCTCTTAAAGGTTAACAATTTCTTCCCATTTCACCTTCCTCTAAATGTATAGCTATGCTATATATCTACATATATACATATTATACATTCACTTAGATTCAAAATTTTTCTATTCCCAACTCTGATAAGCAGAATTTATAAAGTATCCTAATATCTTCATGTTAAAAATTTTTCTGGGTTTTAAACAATAAAATAGAATAGGCACTTCATAGAATTATTTTTTTTTATTAGTAAGATTACCTATGATGAGGGCATAGGGTAGAGGAAAGAGGCAGTCACTGAATGCAAAATGAGCGAGACTGATAAATCTTTTTCATGAGGCCTAACTGGAAAAGCATTTCATTTATGAGATTATAATCACAATGCAACTATTATGATGCTACATATCAAACTTAAGATATGGTATATACTTAAGACAAACCCTATAGATATAAATCTGGATTTATATTTTAAAATGCAATTTACTTTTCAAAAGGATCTTTTTTACAGAAGTTATAATAAATTTCTTTTAAGGCATTACTCTGATGAATTTAAAATTATTTAATTAACAAAACATCAATTTTAAAGCACTTTTTATAAACATACTAATAAAAATTTCCAGGAACCAGTATGAGGGAGCACACCTGTAATCCCAGCAACTCAGGAGACTGAGAAAGAAGGATGGCAAGTTTGAGGCCAGCCTCACCAATTAGTGAGACCCTGTCTCAAAATGGGGGGGAAAAAAAGAGCCAGGAGTGTACCTCAGTAGTAAAGCACCTCTGGGTTCAATCCCCCAGTACTGGAAAAAAAATCCACCACAAATGGTCTACCAGAAAAGTTGCTAAAATCAAAAAGACACATTAGTACCAAACATATTTTGACACCTTTTCAGACCTTGATAGGGATATCTTCACTGTCAAACATATTCCCTCATCAGAAATAGCATGACCTACATATCTTTTCTCTCATATGTAGAAGACAGAGAAGAATAAGAAAAAGAAAGGTGGGGAGGGAATAACTGGGAAATAATATTGGCTGAATTATAATATAATTGTATGTGTGTACAAATTTATAACAATAAATACCACCATTATGTACAACTATAATTTGCCAGTAAAAATGGGGCTGGGGGAAGAGCAAGCAATGGCAATACTTAGAAGGTCTTCTTAACTGTTCAACTTCAGAAAAGTACCTCCCTGTCAGAACACAGTGGCATTCTGAAAATGGTAGTGAGAGGTTAAAAGTCTTTTCTCTGGTTCCTGGGTACAGAAGAAACAACAACCCCTTCATTTTAATCCCCCAAAGGACCAATTACACAACAGGCTTAGGCTGAATTCAATGTATGTTTTTAAAATAATTAAATTTCTGTTCAGGAGAGCAGCTATCCATAAAATCTCTAGATAAATATCCCTCCCCCTATTTTCTTCCTGAAGGAAATCAATTGTGAAAATGCATGAAGTTCTGGTATATAATGTTCTGTTCTAGGTGGAGGTTAATGAATGTGGTAAACATTTGCTTACAATAATCTAACAATTCCATTTTAAAAGTAGTAATATTATATCTCTTCTTTAAAATATTTACTTAAAGGATGGCCAAAGAGAGCAATTTCGGTAATTTTCCCCCAATTTGTAGCATCTTTAAAATACCACTAAGCTGTTCATCTGCAACACATAAATTATCTATGGAAGGCATACTAGTTTAGGGGCTAGAGGGACAATTTGATTAAGAAATTAAGTCATAATTATATCAGTCCTGAATTTTATGCCATAAATACACTATAGAAAGACAGTTAAAAAAAAAAAAGTGAAATGATGCTACCAGAATATTTCCTGAATTCCATGTTCTAATTCTCAAGCTATTCACTTTTGCAAGCCCCTCCTTCTTAAAAGACTCCAGAATAAACAAAAATTTATCTGCTCTTAAGACTAAATTATTCCTTCCCAAATAACAAATTTCTGAAAAAAATTAATATCTAACACTGAATGAAGAAACATAGTATTAATATGTGATTTTAAAAGCATAATGCTATAATGAGATCCAGAATTAATCCCAGTTCTAGGACAAACACCAGAGGGAAATTCATAGTGATAAAAGCCTATACACAGAAAAAATGAAAGATCTCAAAACAATCTAACTTCACACCTTAAGGAATTAAAAATTAACTAACCACAGAGTTAATAAAAGGAAGGAAATAACAAACATCAAAGCATAAATAAATATACTAGGAAAATAGAAGATCAACAAAACTAAAAGTTATTTTTTAAAAAAAGACAAATTGACAAATATTAAGTCAGACACTAAGGAAAAAAGAGAAGAATCAACATCAAACAGAAGAGAAATTACAACTGACCACATAGAACTACAAAGGACAATACAAACCTATTATGATCAATTATACACGAGCAAATCTAGAATGAATAAATTCCTAGAAACAGACAACTTACCAAAAACAAATCTTAAAGAAACAGACATCCCAACCCACCAATAAAAAGAAGGAAGACTAGGAGACTGAATCTGTACTCAAAATCTCCCATCAGTGAAAAGTCTAGGACCTGAGAGCTTCATGGGAAAATTCTACCAAACACTAAAAAAAACTATTTCAAAAAACCAGAATGAGAGAACTCTTTCAAATCATTTTATAAGGCCAACATTACTCTGATACCAAAGTCAGACAAAGAGAATTATAGGCCAATATCCCTGATGAACACAGGTGCAAAAATCCTGAACAAAATGCTAGCAAACTGAATTCAACAGCACATTAGAAGGATGTAAGGCTGGATAAACATATGCAAATCAGTAAGCATGATATAACACATTAACAAAGTGAAGGTAAAAAAAAACAAATGATCACCTCAATAGATCTGGGAAAAGAACTTTACAAATTTCAAACTTTCCTCTAAAACCAGGAATAGGAAAAAGATGCCTGCTCTCACCACTACTATTCAACTTTTTATTATTAAAAGTCCTGGCCAGAGCAATTAGGCAAGAAAAACAAAAGGCATCCAAATTGGAAAGTAAAAACCAAAATTATCTGTTTGCTAATAATGTGATCTTATATACAGAAAACCATTATAGAGTCCACCAAAAAGAAAGAAAAAAGAGCTAGGCATAGTGGGGCACACCGGTAATCCCAGTGATCAGGTGGCTGAGACAGGAAGATTCCGAGTTCAAAGCCAGCCTCAGCAACAGCGAGGTGCTAAGCAACTCAGTGAAACCCTGTCTCTACATAAAATAACAAAATAGGGCTGGGAATGTGGCTCAGTGGTTGTGTGCCCCTGAGTTCAGTCCCCAGTGGCCCTCGAAAAAAGAAAAAAGATGCTAGAAGTAGAAGAGAAACTATTAGGCAATGGGAAAGGGACCAGTTAGGGAATCAGGGGAAAAGGGAGGGTGGACATATGAATGCATGATGCATTCATGTATGGAAATGTCACAGTGAAACCAATTAACTTGTACAATTAATATGTATTAATAGGAGTCCACCAAAAGTAATTCAGTAAAATTATAGGGTACAAGACCGACATACCAAAATGAATGTGCCTCTCTATACATCAACAATAAACTATCAAAAAATTAACAGCACATCCCATTTATAATGGCACTGAAAAACAAAAACAAAAAACCACCTAGGAATAAATTTAAACAAGGCAATGAAACACACTGAAAACTATAAAACAATGATGAAAGAAACTGAAGACAACACCAATAAATGGTTAGATACTCTGTGTTCATGGACCAGAAGAACTGATGTTATAAATGTCCATATTATCCAAAATGACCTATCAATTCAATGCAATCCTATTAAAATTCCAATGCTATTTTTCACTGAAACAGAAAAAAAATCTCAAATGTATATGGAACTACAAAAGATCCTAAGTAGCTAAAGCAATCTTGAACAACAACAAAGCTGGAGACATCACACTTCCTAATTTAAATTATATTATGAAGCCAGAGTAATCAAAACAATAAGATACTGACATAAAAACATACATACAAATCAATGGAAGATTATAGAACGCTCAGAAATACATGCAAACATACAGTCAACTAATACTTGACACTGAGGAAAAGAGAGTCTCTTCGATAAATAGTGCTGAAAAAGAGGATATCCATATTCAATAAAATGGAACTGAATCCTTATCTTACAACATACATGAAAATCATCAAACCAACTAGATTGAAAACTTAAACATAACAGCTGAAACCATGTAACTCAAGAAAATACAGAGGGGAAAAACACTCCATAACACTGGCCTTAACAATGACTTTTCTGGGTATGACACCAAAAGTCCAGGCAATAAAGGCAAAAATAAACAAGTGGACTACATCAAACAAAAAAGTTTCTGACCAGCAAAGGAAACAATCAACAAAACAAAAAGGCAATCTACTGAATGGGAGAAGGTATTCACAAACCATTTATTAAAGAGCAGTATCAAAAATATAAGGAGCTCATACAACTCAATAGCAAAAAATAAACATCAAAAAACAACCTAATTAAAAAGTGGATAAAGAACCTAAACAGATTAATCTTCCAAAGATGACATGCAAATGGCTAAAAGGTATATGAAAAGGTGCTCAACAACACTAATGATCAGGGGAATACAATTCAAAACCACAATGAGGCATCACATAACCTGTTAGGAAGACTATTATCAAGATGTCAAAAGATGATGCATACTGGCAAGGATGGGAAGAGAGAAAGTTATACACTACTGGTGGGAATGTGTACTGGTACAATCATTATGGAAAAAACGGTATGAAAGTTTCTCAGAAAGTAAGCAATAAAACTATCAGATGACCTAGCAATTACATACATGTCAGAGTATTTATCCAAAGAAAATAAAAATCACTGTCTTAGCCTTAGATGGCACCCACCTGTAATCCCAGAGGCTCAGGAGGCTGAAACAAGAGTTCAAAGCCAGTCTTAGCAACAGCAAGGCGCTAAGCAACTCAGTAAGACCCTGTCTCTACATAAAATACAAAATAGGGCTGGGGATGTAGCACAGTGGTTGTGTCCCCCTAAGTTCAATACCCAGTAACCCCATACACAGGAAAAAAAAAAAAAAAACACTGTCTTGAAGAGTTATCTGCACTTTCATGCTCACTACACTATTTCACAATAGCCAGATTTGGAAACAACCTAAGTGTTGTGTTTCTTTCTTTTTTTTTTTTTTTTTTTTTTTAAGAGAGGGAGAGACAAAGAGAGAGATAATTTCAATATCTATTTTTTAGTTATCGGCGGACACAACATCCTTGTTTGTATGCGGTGCTGAGGATCGAACCCGGGCCACACGCATGCCAGGCGAGTGCGCTACCACTTGAGCCACATCCCCAGCCCAAAGTGTTGTGTTTCTAATGAATGAATGGCTAAAGAATATGTGTGTAAACACACACATATACACACACAAATGAATTATTCAGGCTTTAAAAAGAAAATTTTGTCACTGGCAACAACCTAGATGAATATTATGTCCTGGAGGACATTATGCTAAATGATATTAAGCCAGACACAGAAAGACAAATACTGCATGACCATCACTTATATGTGCAATCTAAAAATCTTAACTCATAGAAATAGAGAGTAAAGGGATGGTTTCCAGACATCAGGGGATGGGTGAAAATAAGACATGTTGGTCTAAGGATACAAACTTTCAGTTATAAGATAAATAGATAAATTCTGGAGACCTAGTATAGAGTGATAATAGCTAATAATAATATATTTGCTATACACTTGAAATTTGCTGAGTAGATTATAAGTGTTCTTACTCCCCCCCCACACACACACACACAATGCTAACTATGAGGTAATGGATATGTTAATTTGTGGTAACCATTTTACAATGTATTCATAGTATATCAAAACATCATTAAATACAATTTTTATTTTTTCAATTATATTTAAATAAAGGTAGAAAAAACTAATCCCAGTTCTAATCTTTAATCCTAATATGATAAAAATTGTTATTCTACTGGCAAACACTTCACTTTGCCCTAATGCCTAATATTTTATAAGTTCTTTAATGTAACTCTCAAATCTCCATATACTTCCAGGTTTTATTAATAATATATATATAATAAAGAGTTATAACAATCAATGTTAACAATATCAGTGTTTTCCTTGCATTCACTTTTAAGAAAAGAAAAGCTTGTATCATTTGGCATAAAGGAAAAGAATAAATCTAGGGAAACATAACTTCAAATTCTTCTTTAAAGATGTAAACATGCCATTCAAATCCTCTCTATGAGTTCCATGATCGTAAAGGTTCATTTCTGCATTTCTTCAACAAATATTCACTGGAACTTTCCAAATGTAAGATTTTGAGGTACATAGGTATATAATACATAGTCTCTACCCTCAATGACCATGAATTAACTGAAGCAAAAGTCATTTAAATCCTGATGACAAATAGCACTCTCATTTCTAAACAAATATATTATAAGGCAATATTGGTCATTTTTATCAACAACATAAGAAATTCTATCATTGAAAACATGGTAGTGGGTTGTTAACAAATCCTACTGGTTCAGAGATTGAGATCTCTGGTTGTTAAGTGTGAATGATTCATGCTGGACCATCATACCTTCTTATGGAATAGACACTGCAAGAAATCCCTTAGAGTGTGTTGGGGATGTGGCTTGGTAGAAGAGAACTTGTCTAACATGTTGAGAGCTCTGAGTTCAATTCCCAACACCACAAAATAAAGAAATAGAACAAATTGGCCTGTACTTCCTGTACTTTATCTTATTTTTTTTCTCTTCCTAAATTAGAAAAAGCTTCTTTTTCCCACCTCTCCCCTCTTTTTTCCTACCCTTCAATAGACTTTAAAAAGGATTAGAGTTCTTTATCTAATGGAGATTTAGAAGTCAGCTTCACTGGTACCAACACTACACTAATCTTACCCAAGTGTAAGATTTTTTTCAATTCTATTTTTAGTGCTACTCTCTGTAATTCAAGGGTTTTGTTTTTTTTTTTTTTTTTAAAGAAGAAAAGGGTGGCACACCCATGTTAAGCTGTCATTCATCAGTATCCAAGTGGGCCTGGATCTAGGACCTGACTCTACCCCAAGAGATTAAAAAGTCCAGAGCTGCTCAAGTCTCTTATATAAAATGGCACTGTATTGTATGTAAGTTATACAAACCTCCCATATACTTTAAATCATCTCTAGATTACTTAAAATACCTAATATAATGTAAACAGTTGTATAGGATGTATACTGTTCAGGGAATAATGTCCAAAGAATAATGTCCAGAAAAGTTATATGTTCAATACAGATACAACATTTCTGTGGAGGAGAGTAACATTTTCAATTCACCATTGGTTAAATGTATGAAGGCACAACCCAAAAATATTGGGTGCCAACTTGTTAAGTTTACTGTTTATTGTTTTTCAATTCTATTTTTAATGCAAGCACCTGACAGTCCACACTTAGGCAGACATGGAGAAAGAGATTCACTCACTTCTTGATATCTCAAGGTGCCTGCCCTCTTTCTTTGCAGAAACAAATTCAAGAGTTGCAATCTCTTACACCTGCCATCTCTATTCTGTCTAGAAGATACTGCCTATTCAAACCCACTTAAGAGCCAGGCTGTAATAATGAAGCTGGAGAAACCTATCCCATCTAATCTGCAATCAACCCCAACACAGATTGGTCCAGGTAGGATCATACTGTTTCAAACATTTTCATACAAAAGAAAAAAGTCAGAATTTACCTTTCCTGTTTTAGCATGAGCTTATGTTTACTGCTTTCTACTCTAAGGCAGAACTGAGAGAAGGAAAAGGGCGTTTTCATTAAATTATTAACGTACTTACAACTTCAGATTTAAAGAGCTAGGAATATGAAAATAAATGCTTGACTTCATATCACCCCACATGACAAGAGGTGAGCATAACATGCCTCTGTATCATTCTTATAAACTGAAACTGTGGTGGAGTTGAGTCAACTCAATTCTTTACAGATACTAATGATAGACTCAACCTTATAGTAGTGGGTTTTCTTCAATTAAAAAAAAATCTTATTTTACCACTGTTTATTTACCAAAATTAAGGCCACCAAACACTGAGTTTTTTTAAAATAGCCTGCCCAACTGACAAACATCACCAGGTGGGCAGGGAAGCACATTTCCCCTTTACAGCACCTCGAGTCAACTCCATGTTAACACAATGGAGTCAATAACTACACATTATTAAACTTACTCTCGGTACAAAACATTTCAGAAATGAATATACACTTCTGAAAACAACGACAATCAGTACACTTGAAAAACTCGGGATGGGGCCGGAGAGAGGAGATATTCCTTTTAAATTTGTCGTATGTGGTTAAGAGGAAATGTCCGATGATGTCATCCCTAGATACTCCCTAGTGATGAACACTAACTACTGGCCTTTAATAGGGGGACCATTTTCCTGCAAACCCATGGCGGTCACCGAGCTTTGCTCAACGGTTTTCCAGGCGAAGTTAAGGCAAACAAACCCGGCAGGGGAGCGAACCGCGGCCCCCAACCCGACTCCCGGGCCGCGAACCGCGGGGCCTGGCAGGCAGCGAAGGGCCTAGGAGCGGCCCGCTGCACCTGCTCCTCGCGCCGCCGACCGCCGAGGGGCGGACCCGGGCCGAAGGGCAGGTGTTCCCCATCCAGGCCCGGTTCGGCTCCGGGCCCCCCGGCCGCCTCCCCGCCCCCCACCTCGCCCCGGCCCCTGGAGGAAAAGACAATACATTTTAACGCCATTGGAGCTACTGCTGTGCTGCGGAGGCTGCTTCTCCGGCTCCGGGGGGAGCGATTCTCGCCGCGGTTCACCCTGAGACTCTGCGGGGAGCTGATGAGGGCTGTCGTCGCCAGCGGCCCCGACCACCTCGGGCTTGTCAGCGTCCGCCATCCCGCCGCCGCTGGCTCCGCCTCGGCCGCCTGCGCTGAGGGGCTCCGAACGCGACAATGGCGGCGGCCGGGGAAGCGGTAACGGATCCCGATTTGAAAAGGCCCCGAGCGCTCAGTTGCCCGGATCTCGCGAGATCCGGTCGAGGCTGGGCGACTGGGAGATAGTGTGAGCTGGGTGCGGGGGGTGGGAGTGCGGTGGGGGAGGGGAGGATGAGAGAGGAGGTTGGAACCCGGGTCTGGGACGCCTTCGCTGCCTCGACCCTGCACTAGCAGGAAGGGATTGACCAGTCCCGAAGCCCCTAAGGAAGTAAGTTCTGACCACCATCCCGCTTGTCACCTGGCACCCAATGGGGTCTTCGCTTACAAAACCGATTTAGAAGTCTCTGAACCTTGACACCCAGATTATTCAATTCATTCGAGTAGGGGAAGTTTAATTAGAAAAGCACACACCTTACCATATCTAAAGACATCTGCATATCTTCAGACCCCTTTGGAAGTCCTTTGAATGATGCAAATAAATCACTTATCATTTCAATACCCAGGCACCCTGTGGATATTCAATATGTAATTATTGGTCACTGATTGCAATTCACCAAATTGAATGGCTTTCAATTTCTTTGAGGATTGGTGGTTCTTGTGAGAAAAAAAAAAAAAAAAAAAATCTTTGGAACTCAGTTTTCAGTTTAGAATAAGATTGAAGTAGTTTTTTGGTTTGGTGTTTGCTTTTTTTTTTTTTTTTTTTTTTTTTTAATTCTCTGGGCGGTGATCAATGGGAGGAATCCATAATTTTCGTAAGAAATCTTCTACTACATTGGCTGATAATGGACATTTGGGGTTTGGGTTATGTGTTTATTATATGCTGTTGGAAATTATATGTGAAGCACTTATAGGCTCTCAAATCTAATTATCATGTGAGATTTTAAAATATAGTCATAGATTTTTTCCCCCTAAGTATGAGAAAAACCCATTAAACTTAACTCCTAACTCTTGAGTACTATAATTACATTTCACACTAAAATAACCTTTTTCCACTGAAAAGTTCAAAGACATTCCCAAACGTTTCCTTTCATAAAGGAACAAACATACAGTTTGTGTGCCTTGCAAAATATTACACACACATTATCGATGAAGTTGTAGCTAGAAACTAATATGCAACACTTAATTTCCTCAATAGATAGGTACCTGCCCTCTACCCCCCAAAAAAATACCATTAAACATCAGATCCTATTCCTGAAGACTTAAACTACTTCATGAAACCATAGGCACACAATCACAACATTTTAATCTATTAGAATGGTTGGTAAAATGCTGCAGTTGGGGTATAGCCTACATTGTTTCATAAACACAACAAATGCTATTGTACTTGCTACAAAAATTGTTTCTTCTCAGTCATCTCTGAGACAAAGTATTTGGAGTAGTAGAAAGGGCACTGGAGTTTGGCAGAGTGAATGCAGGTTCGAGCCCCACTTCTGCCACTTCTGCCTATAACTCCTTCTCAATCTCTCTTCAGGATAAATAAGGGCAACAATACCTGCCTTGCAGGATAATATGAGAATTAAAAGAAGTACTTTATGTAGAGCAAAGTGCTGTAATATTACAATTTTTTATATCTTAAGGATCCAGAAGGGTTTTAGTCAAAAAGAAACCAGGTAATGATCCTATGATACTAAAATTTAAGTACTTTCAAAATATTCATCGTTCTGTTATTCTTTTGCTGTGGTTGAATTTAACAATGAAACTTGATCTCACAGTCCCCAGTCCAGTAGATTCTTGCAAAACTCCTCTAATCAATTTAATTCAATATTTTTAAAGAAGTCTTTATGCTTAAAACAGTAATAGATACATAAGGAACACAAAAGAAGTAGAGCTCTGCTGGGAGAGGATTTTTTTAAAAAATATCTTTGGTTGTAGGTGAACACAATACCTTTATTTTATTTATTTATTTATTTTTATGTATTCTTGAGGATTGAACCCAGTGCATCACCCCTACAAGGCAAGCACTTCACCATGGAGCTACAACCCCAACCCCAGGAGAGGGCTTTTATAAAAAGCACTATTTGAGTGCTGTAATAGACCATAAGAGCAAAATATAATTAAAAACTTATTTAGAAAAACAAGAGACTGGACCACATATTATAGTGGGCCAATTAAAATATTTATCTTGATTATTGAGCTTTGGGGCACTCCCTTTAAATTTTGTGCCTAAGACAAATGCTTTACTTGCTGTATCTTAGTTCTGGTCTTGATAAATGCAGGAAGAACAGAGGTAGTTCCTACTGTGGAATCATCAAGGGCTTACTAGAAGAGCTGGCTCCTGAAAGGTAGAGAGAATTGGGGAAGCTTCTGATGAGAAGATAAATTGCGCTATACATTAATCTATATATTGATTTCCTTTCTCCCTTGCTATTAAACTAAATCTGCAAAAGTTAAAAAAAATAGTTATTAATAATCTATTGCTGAATCCAATTTCTACATTTTCCTCCCCTCCCCAATGTTTTGTTGTTATTTTACTGTATGTATGCACACTGAAAACTTCTTAAATAATGCTTAACTTTTTTCACTTCCTGAAGTTCCCACTAAAAATTGTTTTCCTTTACAATTTCACAAAATGTATTCTGGTACAGTGTCACCTAACAATTTGGTTTTCTTTCTTACAAATTGGAATGTGTGTTTATGAGAGAGGGAGGGAAGGAAGGAAAGAGAGAGACACCATGGCATTGATCAAGAAATTTAACCCTAAAATTCCAAAATCTTTTCAGTTCATACCTTAATATATGCATCATTTAGGATTTATGTGTTCACCTGCTAGTAACAGTGACTGGAAACAAAAGTTTCTTAAACAAGATACACTTTATTACTCTCTGTAGTAAAAAAGAAGTGCAGAGGGAGCACCCCAGGGAAGGTATAACAGCTCCATAGTCATCATGGACTCAGGTTCCTACTTTCTTCCTCTTCCACCATTCTCTTGCAAACCTCCCATTATTAAGTTCGTGCCATGATCCAAGATGGCTACTGGAGATGCAGGCACCTTGTCTGTATTGTAGGTCAGAAATTGTCCAAAAAAAAGAAGAAAGCATCTTATTTAGAAGTCAAACATAGCACTTCCAGTGATGGACTGGAATGTAGTCACATGACATATTCAGCTATAGGGGAGGTTGGCAAACAGTTTTGTGGCAAGGCTCCTAAAGCTTTAAAAAGACTTTACAATTTTTAAAAATACTATGGGGTATATTGAACTCCATTTGGATTTCCTTTTTTTCTAAGAAGTTTATTTATTCTATGATGAAAATGTGGATGTTAGCTATTGAAAAAATAATAACGATAGAAAAATCTTATCTTATTCTGACAATCAAATCTCTCTTTTCTCTGTCTTTTCCTCATCCCACCACCACCACACTGCTTAATTTAGGAGGTTTTTTTCTTCAACATTCAGTATTCCAAAAATGCATCCTAAAGAAAGGTCTCTATCAGCCAAATGATTTTAGAATTAAGACAATCATCTGAATGATCTGGGCTAAAGCCACTTTCACTTCAATTATTCAAGTACTTCAGATGATCCCAAGGTTACTGCTTGAATTCTTTAGGTTATTATTTTGTTTTCAGATTTATAATCCTCGCATCATTATCCAGTAATAGATTCACATTTGATTTTTGTAAGCAATAATAGTATATATTTTTTTCTTTGAAGATGAAGGACTACATAATTCCTAGATATTTATTTGAGTCTCCATTTTTTAACTACTTTCTAATTTCCTAGCTTAAAAAACCCTGCCTTTTTCTCAGTCTCACCCTAGTAACACAATTAACAGGCAGATTAGAAGAATAAATTTCTAAGAACCCTGCTCTATTTTTCTTCCTATGTAGCTACTGCCCTCCTCCTTAGTAATCCTTGAATTGAATATTTTCTGTTCAAAGTCATGGATATTGCAGCAGCATTTTTAAACTATCTTCAGTTTAGTATCCCAACTCAAAGAGTATTAAGATTTTGCTTTATGTCAAATATTGTTTTTAACCTAAATAATTACACATCTTAGCAACATTATTCTCTATTTTCAATTATAATATTTGAGAAAAAATAGGTTTCTTAAAGTGATGAATTAATAGGGTTTAACCTAATACATTCTGCATATTTGAAAATAATCCTATATGATGATGACAGAGAAAATAACAGACACACTCCATCTTCCCCATTTTATGTGGTGATTGGAAACCAATTTATAAGTGGTGATGAATATTATTAAACTCCATGTTTCTTACCTTCACTTGCCCATGTGACAATTGTTCTTGCCAACAAGATATAAGCAGAAATGTTGTGAGGACCATGTAGGAGATTCCTTAAAAGAAACTGACTTAGCTTTTAAGAACAACTCCTTCTCCTCCTTTGCCTCCTCCTGCTGTTAGCTTAGAGTAGAGAAATGATGTCTATAAGCAACAGCAACCAGGTTGAACCATGAAGTAAACTTGTAATGGAAAGCTATGCTACTGATGGTAGAGGAAAATAGAATCCATGAAGCCACAGTAACAACCCTGACATTTTTATCCCCAACTGGTTTTCGCTCTGGATGCAGGGTTTTTCTATTATACACAGCTGAACTTAATGCTCATGACCATCATTTTTAATCGAAATGATTGACTTGCTTAAAAGTCTCTTCTATACTATGTCAAACAAATACTACTTTTTAAAAGTCAGGTGTAGTGATGCATGCCTGTAAGTTCAGTAACTGGGGAGGTTAAGGCAAGAGGATCACAAGTTCGAACCCAGCCTAAGCAACTTATTGAGGCCCTGTCTCAAAATAAAAAGTAAAAAGGACTGGGATGTAGCTCAGTAGTAAAGTGCCCAATCCCTACTACCAAGAAAAAAAGAAAAGAAAAATGTCCTGAAGACATCATTTACATTTGTTTTTGTTTGCTCCTTTGCTTTATGCTGTAGAACACTACAATATTTTTTTTTTTTGTCTGATATCCATTTTTCTTATTTTCCTTACTAACAGAACCACAATTTTGTTTAGGGTAGAAATGTGCCTAGCTGAAATACCAGTAGTGACCACAAGACACAAATCTAATGAGTTTTAAGGAGTATTATACTAGGGATTCTGGAAGGTGTTTGCTTTCTGAATAAGTTCTTTTTTTTTAAGAGATAGGAGAAAGAGAAAAAATTTTTTAATATTTATTTTTTTGTTTTCGGTGGACACAACATCTTTATTTTATTTTTATGTGGTGCTGAGGATCGAACCCAGCGCCCCACGCATGCCAGGCGAGCACGCTACCACTTGAGCCACATCCCCAGCCCTCTGTATAAGTTCCTTGCCTGCCTGCCTGCTTCCTATGAGGTCCAAAGATGGATAATACATCTTGAAACCTTGAGTCAACCAGTATAAGGACAAACAAGCTAAGGATGACAGAGAGGAAGGTAAGAAACTGAAAAACTGATGACATCAAAGAATGCATCAGTCCTGGACTGCCCATAACCAAACTTCATGTTTGGTAAGAAAAATGACCTCCATTGCCTTTAGGCAGTGCTGTTGGATTTCTGTTATTTCAATTCAAAAAAAAATAGTTTATTATGCAAACAGAAATCAGTTTGCAAACTGGGAGATCTCAAACTGAAAATGGTAAGAGGAAATCAGAGGCATAGCATTACAGGCTGGTTTATAAAAACAAATGAGAAAAAGGTTTTGTTATTTCAATTCCAAGAAAAGTGAACCTTTTGCACTATTGCAGCCCTTTTCAGCAAGGACTGCACCATTCCTGATGGCTGCTTATCAGCCTAGATTTTGGAAGTAGTGGTTTTTCAATAGTATAAAAATGTTATTTATTTTGTCATAATATATTGCAGAAGTACAGACTGAAGAAATTCATGTCAATATACTTCAATTCACAAACTGTTAAAAAGTGTTGAAAGTATATGCTATACATATAATACATATAGAAACAAACTTGATAACATATATTTTCTTTTTTTTTACTTCTAACTTTTTAAGTAGTCAGAGATGGGGGTTGCCCTTAAATTCAATCAAACATTTATGCATTTTATGTGAGAAAGGATTCAATGCACAATGTTTTAAAGATTTTTATAACAATTAGACTGGGTGAACCACAGCCTAGGAGTTATTGCTTGATTTTTAAAAATTTACAAAATACAGGACTCACAAGGAACCAGCAACATCAATTCATGTGACCAGCAGCAGCAAGGTAGGTCTCAGGACTCCTGATATCCAGAAAAGGCTGGCAGAATGGTCCCATCTGCCATTTGCTGATACCCACAAAGTTACCTGTGGCTCCTGCTGAGATTATTGGTTTCTCCTTCTCTTCTTCCTCCCAAATTTTGCAACAGTATCTCTCATTGGCAGAATTTAGGTTGGAATACAATTGATAACAGATTTTGAGAAAGGTCTCATAAGAGAGAAAGCTTGGAAGTGTAAGGATGATGTTGAGTATCAAGAGTTAACATATGGCATAGTTCCTAAGTCATTTAGCATACTTTCTGAGGTATTCAAACACAAAGGGAGTTATTCTATTCAGTTGTTCATTTATCCTGTCAAATAAAACAAGATCAAATTTTAAAAAATAGTTTATTATGCAAACAGAAATCAGTTTGCAAACTGGGAGATCTCAAACTGAAAATGGTAAGAGGAAACTCAGAGGCATAGCATCACAGGCTGGTTTATAAAACAAATGAGAAAAAGGTTTTGTCATTTCTGTTTTTTGCTGTGTTGGGAATCAGACCCAGGATATCACACATTGCTAGACAAGTGCTTTCCCACTTAACTGTAACCCCAGCCCAAGAAAGTTTTTTCAATCATTCTTTCAATGATTGGGTATTACCAGATGGCAGAAGATTTGTTAAAAGTGATTTTATTATACATTGTTGAAAGACAACTTAAGTTTCATTTATGATTATCAGAGCCATTTACAAGAAACAACCTAAGTAATGTTTTGTTTAGGAAGTCAAACGGGTCTTCTCCAGGGATTCTCAAGCCTGATCTCCATTATACTTTGCTATAGCCACCCATTCATTCATTGTGTCTTTTAGATTTAGAAATGAATACCTGCACCTTCCAGTAAGGTAAAACATGTAACAACACTTGTGACCCACTATTCTCTTAAGTGCACTAACAAATCTCTAGTGAGTTCCCTGTAATATCCTTCAGGTCACTAAGGAGCTGGCAGGGTAGCACTAGTAGGATAGATTCTCCAACAGCCCCAGAGTCACAGAGAAAAGGTAGGTGCTAGTTGTCCACATACTTCAAACCAGACCTCTGCATGTGCACTATTAATTTGTCTGAATACTAGTGTCAACATTTCTGAAATCTCAGACCTTTTTCTACCCAAGTTTTTATTGCTTTGAGAATCTGCTGAAGTCCCAGGGACAGTCATGTAAGAACTACTGTGAATATAGAATATTTTATGACAGTTATGAAAATTAATTGGTCCTCAAAACATTAGGTTTATAATTTCTCCTCAAAATTGTCATATTTTTAAATGCTCTTTTAAACAGTAGCCAATAACTTCAACTTATTTTATACTGATTTTTAGATAGTATTGAATGATGCCCCTTCTTAGGCCTTTTTAATTGTCTTCTATAGTTACCTCAATTAATTTTGTATCTTACTAGATAAGTATTAATTTAGCTTAACATTGCTTAAAATATGAGAGTTTTATATGACTAGTTTTAGAAAACTGATATCAAGTACTCAAATGTTTCTTCTTTAACAATGTGTGCATTCCTGAAGAAGGGGGAAAAAACCCTCATATTTTACAAAATCATGCACTAAAAATAACCAAAAATAACAAAATGAAAAGACAAGCCATAGACAGGTATTAAATTCTTTACAAAATTTATATATGTTTTGTTGTTGTTGCTTTCTTGGGGGGGGGGGGGGGGGCGGGGTTTACCAGGGATTGATCACAGGGGCACTCAACCTCTGAGCCACCTCCCCAGGCCTATTTTGTATTTTATTCAGAGATAGGGACTGGCTGAATTGCTTAACGTCTCTCTGTTGCTGAGGCTAGCTTTGAACTCATGGTCCTCCTGCCTCAGCCTCCTGTATGATCCACATGCCTCAGCCTCCTGAGCCACTGGGATTACAGGTGCACCACTGCCCTGGCCCAAAAATGCAAAGAACTTTTAAAACTCAACAATAAGAAAACAAATAACCAGATTAAAAAATTAGGAAGAGATCCAAACAGACTCACCAAAGAAAAGGTATAGATGAAAAATATATGAAAAAAAAAATCATCAATCTCATATGTCACTAGGGAATTGAAAATTAAGAGAACAGTGTGATCCCTCTATGTACCTATTACAATGGCTAAAATCCAAAACACTGAAAATTCCAAATGCTGATGAGGTTGTGCAGTGACAGGAACTCTCATTCATTTGTTGCTGACAGGAATGCAAACTAATACAGCCACTTTGGATGACCATATGACATTTTCTTACAAGGCAAAATATAATCTTACCATATAATCCAGCAATCACTCTTTTAGTTATTTTCCAATGTGGGTTGAGAACTGTCCAAACAGATGCCTGCACACAAATGTTTATAGCATCTTTATTCATAATGGCTGAAATTTGAAAGCGACCAAAACATCCTTTATTAGGTGAATGGATAAACTGCAGTATATCCATACAATATAAGAGTATTAAGCAATACAAAGAAATGAGCTTTCAAACTGTGAAAAGTTATAGAGGAAGCTTAAATGCACATTGCTAAATGACCAAACCCATCTGAAAATGCAACAAAACCTCTATGACTTTAGAAATACATCCTAGAAAAGACAAAACTATGGAGACAGTTTAAAAAAATAGTTCAATAGTTTCCAAGTGTTCATGAGGGGAAGGAATGAATACAGCACATTTAGGGATGTGAAACTACTCTGCTTGACAATATTATGGTGGATATATAACATTAGGCATTTGTCAAAACCCATAGAACTGACCAACACAAAGAATAAACTCTAACATGACCCACAGAATTTAGTTTATAATAATGTATCAGTATTGGTTCATCAACTGTTAACGAATACACTATCCTATTGCAAAATGTTAATAATAGGTAAAACTATGAGGGAAGGGGAAGCGAGATACATGTGAACTTACTGTACTCTCTTCTTGACTATTCTGTAATCCTAAAACTGACCTAAAAACTAAAGTCTATTTAATTTATAAAATAACTGAAAAGATTTTGGGGGGAAAATCATGAAGGAGAAAAATCAATATTTCAGTCAGTTTTTTCACTGCTGTTGTAATGCCAGATTTGTGGGACCCCAATAGGCCTCCAAGAGCCAAATCCGATGCAATCACACAAGAGTCTTTATTGCAAGCTCAAGCCTGGACTCACAACCATTTCCTACGCAGCAGTCCCAAGGAGTGAGCCCTGGTCCTTTGCTCAGTGAGATTTTATAAGTTTGGGGGGGATACTCTATGTGTCACAACATCACACAGAAAATCATTTCACACCACGGGAAAATCAAACAACAACTCTTAACATTGATTAGCACATTCACTTGCAGAAACAAGTTGGGTAGATACCCTATCATATGGTTAGTACAAGAGGGGGATTCGTTTGAACTGATTGGTTTAATCCGGGAGGGGTGTAATGCTAAACTACCTGGTTTTCTAAATCTTATCAACCACCATAAACTACTGGGGGGGTCATCTGGCATCCCAAGTATTTTCACTGTCTCATGCTGATTGGTGGTTGCTAGGGGGTTGCTATGGGTCCTCACCTAGCCTGAGTCAGAGACACATGGTGCCACAGATCTCTCCTATTATTTGCAGACAAACAACTCAGCATTGGGTTTTTCCAAGGACAAGGATCACACCCCCTCCCTCTGGACAATCCTTGAGGTAGAAGCTGTTTTCAAAAATGTAGTCACATCAGTTTCTCACTGTCACTAAAAGACCCAACCAGAATAATTGTAGAGGAGGATGCGTTTATTTGGGGGCTTAAGGTTTCAGAGATCTCAGTGCATGAACAGCAGGCTCCATCATGGCCGCAGAGTGTGATGGAAGGAAGCAGCTCACGTGATAATCAGAAATCAGAGAAAGGGACTCCACTTGCCAGATACAAATATATACCTCAAAGCCATACCCCACCTGCCCTCAGTTACCACTCAATTAATCCCATTAGGGGATTGATTCACTGATTGGGGTAAGGCTCTCATAACTCAATATTTCTTCTCTGAACCTTCCTTCTTGCATTATCTCACACGTGAGCTTTTGGAGGACAACTCACGTCCAAACCATAACAATGAAAAAGCTATGCCACATCACAACTAGAGCACTACAAAAACATTTACAAACCTATTGAAAGTGCTAGCAAAGTTAAGAATAAAAGTTCAAATATAATTTACAATATATGTAAAACTGAAAATTTGTTTTAGTTAAGAACAAATGAGAGGAAAATATAAAGAAAGACTGAGTATGAAAACAAGGGCAAATAAACAAAGATCAAGAAGAACCTGCACTTTCAAGATAGAGCATGTGCCAAGAGATAAAAAGGGGAGTGGATGGGCAATGGGTACAAGACTGCTTTCTTCCACAACTTACTGCATTAGCTGTCTTAGTGGACTTGGATTTCTGCTGCTGCTGCTTGATAATCAAAACATTATTACACTGGTAAAATTGTGCATAAAACAATTGATTTCCACATTCTATTCACATTTCTATTTTTCAATTATGCATTAACTGACTCATATTACAAAAGAATATGTTGCAACAGAGTAAAAAATAATGGCTTTTGTTTCTGTTTCTTTAACCAAGCAAAATAATTTAAGCCAATTTCTATATATTATACTGTGGTGACAACTCACACATTTGTGGACATTGAGCTCAAGATACCCTATCATATGAATTAGATTCAACAGTGAATGTGGCAGAGGGTTTGAAGTACACTTTTAGGAAACAATTTAAGGATTATGTGTCATAAAATTGAAACCAATTAAATGAAACTTATTTTAAATAGGTCACTCTGAAATGAAACACTTAGGGTATTTTTCTTTGCAGAAAAGTTTACCAGCAAAACATAAAATCTCATTTTCAATGGGATTCATCAAATAGTCCGGCATTAGATCATTATCTGCACTGAAGTATCATCATGCTCAATTCACTTATGAGTCCACTCACTTAGATAATTTCTTCACTGTTGACAAAATCCAGCACAGTCATTTTCTAATCATATCTAATCATGCTATTACTACCCTCTCTAATCCTATTTCAGCACATTCAGCATTGGCTACTCTTGAGATATCAGAGTTTTGTTTTGTTTTTTTAAATTGCTCTATTACTTTTATGTTTTTCTTCTTTTTCTTAAAACAAAACAAAGGACTTTAACCACTCTATATCTAAATGCAAAACTGAGAATAAGATCATGGTCCATTCATTTATAGAAGAAGTTTTGAAGTATTCTCTTGGGATTATGTTGGATTACAGAAATGAACTTCTTATGGGGGGTGTCCATGAATGCCTGAGTTTTGAGCAAAACTTCTGTATGTATGTATTTTTAGAGAGGTGGCATATACTTTTTACTAAAATTTCAAAGTCACTTTTAATCCCCCCCCCCCCCAAAAAAAAAGATTAAAACAACAGAGGTGGGAAGAAGGCATGGGTAGCTAAAAATGACACTCAAAATAGGAGTGCATTTAAAAATATAAGCAGTCAACTTTTTAACTTAGCTAATTGCTTAATGTCATCTAAAGTCAAATAAGCACTAGATTGATTCAATCAGCTTCTGTGTCCCTGTGATTAAAATTTCCAGTGAGAACAACTTAGAGGGCGAAACACTTATTTTGGTTCACAGTTTCAGAGGTCTCAATCCATAGACAGTTGACTCCATTGTTCTGGGACTAAGGTGAAGCAACACATCATAGAGGAAGGGTATGGTGGAGGGAAGCTGCTCTTCTCATGACAACAAGGAAGGAGAGAGAGAGAGAGAGAACAAGAAGAACAATTGTCCAGGGCTGCCCCCAGGGACTCACCTCTTCTAGCCACACCCCAAAAGCCTACACTTACTAACCAGTCAGTCCATTCAAACTTGGATGGACTAATTAGGTTGCAGCTCTTGTAATATAATCATTTTACTTCTAAATATTCCTGCATTAATAGGAGCTTGGACACCTCATATTCAAATCATAATGGTAAGTGATATGTTGACCAAGATTTAGTGACAACGTTGTAATAGGCATAGAGAAGGTTGTATAAACTGGGACTTGTTTTATGTAGAATATTTGTATATAAACTAAGAATGTAATGACAAAACAGAAGAAAGACAATTCTGTCTGGGAGGTTAAAACAATGCACATATTTACCTTTCTAATAATTTGTATTGCTCTGAAAATAAATCATAGACTCTCTGGAAGTATAAATTAAACCACATGTGCCTTAGAATAACGTTCATATAGTCCATACATTTTAGAAATTTTTTATAGAAATTGAGCAAGCATTTGAAATGCAAGCAAGTGTTCTGTGTTTTATCTTTATACAATTCTTCATCACTACTTTAGCAATGGAGAATAAAATATAAATTACACATTAATTTCTGTGTTTCTATGAACTTTGTAAAACTTGCCATGTGGGTCTACAATGTATCTCAAGGGCAAAGAACAAATCTCATTTATCTTTGAATCCCAGCACCTAGCTAAAGAAGTAGAACATAATGGATTTCTTAATCCATTATACTTTCCTGACTTTTGAGAACATTGCCACCTTTCATGTAGCTTTAAAAAGGTGAAGGTCATGTACTAACACAAAGGAGCCTAATTTATAGTTAAAGCTTTCCTTTGGCATCAATTCAAAATTATTAACTGGAAGAACAACATAAAGTGATATTGTTACAGATTTTTTTAAAAAACACAAAATTGGGGCTGGGGTTATGGCTCAAGGTTAGAGTGCTCACCTAGCACATGCAGGGTGCTGGTTTGCTCCTCAGCACCACATAAAAATAAAATAAAGGTATTGTGTTCAACTACAATTAAAACAATTTTTTAAAAAAAGCACAAAACTATCCATTTGAGCAAACTTCAAAATCTATGTATGTGCATATGATGTCAGTGACTTAACAGATCAGTGTTCACACTAATTATTTATGAAAAACTAGCCCTATTCCTCTTTCTAAACCAAGTGAGAATTAGGTCTGTAGTTTCTAGATTTTAAAAAATCAACTTATGGTCATTTATCATGGGGCTGTATTTAAAGTCATAAAATGATAATTCAAAATCCCTAACCAAAGTAACAAATTCTTGGAATGGGGCCCATAAATCAACAGCAGAATCATGTAATTTGGCTCTGTTCCCTTGAGCTAGAATTCCAAAACAAATAGATAATTGCAGATCATAATATGGAATTATAAAATGTAGTCAACTGTAGCATGGGTCTAGGCAGTGTCAAAATCAAAGTCCAATGAATCAAACTCATAAACAGTTGTAGCTAGCAAAAATAATTCCAGGATTAACTTCTGGAGTGGTTGGAATGGCTTATTTTTGATACAGTCTAGAAATGTAGAAAAGTAGATAGAAGAAAATTACTTTCTTTCTCACACTGTATGAGTAACTTTGTTGCCAGAATACATTTTCTAGCACTTTGCTAGTTGAAGTGCCCCAAGACTAGCAACCTTTTACATCACTTACAATGTTGTTAGAAATGAAGAATCTGAGACTCCAAAACCGCGCACCTACTAAATCAGAGTCTTGTTTTTAGCAAGATTCCCCAGGGGATTCATTTGCTCATTAAATTTCAAAAAGCACTGTCCTAGCCCACAGTGCTAATAAAGTATGTGGCCCTTAACAAGTTCATGAAACCATAGTAAGAAAAATGTCACTAGAAAAAGATAGATATTCTTCTCTCTTTCATAGTAAGCAATGACATCACCTATTTTTCAGGATTTTTAATAGTCTTAAATGAAAAAGAACAGGTTGATGTTGTTGTTGTTTTGTTTTTTGGTTTTTGTTTTTGTTTTTTTCCAGTATGGCCTTTTATGAACTCCCAGGTATACTTTGCCCAATTTTTTAAGACTATTACATTTCCTAAATTATTAAATACCCTAAATAACCATTAAAATGTCTTCTTTTTTTAATTAAAACTCATTACACATTATATATTCTCAGTTTTTTAAAGAATTATTATTATTAACATAGTTTATGTCCTAATTCTGTATCTGTATTTTCCCCCAAATGCCAACAATTTACTAGATCATAAGATTAATAAATTGTGGGGCTGGGGATGTGGCTCAAGCGGTAGCTCACTCGCCTGGCTTGCGTGCGGCCCGGTTCGATCCTCAACACCACATACAAAGATGTTGTGTCCGCCGAAAACTAAAAAATAAATATTAAAAATTCTCTCTCTCTTAATCTTAAAAAAAAGATTAATAAATTGTAGGAAACCTACAGGTGCTTGCAAATTGTAGGTTCTAGATATAGAGCAAAACAGGAAAGAAATTGGAAACGTTAAAACTGAGTTTGGAGAAACAAATAGAGACCTAAATCAGGGATAAGGGAGATTTCTGTTATTTAAATTTGTTTTGCTTTGCTTTCAAAGCAGAGTGCTTGCAATCTACATATTCAACGCTGTTTAGAAAACGTGACTCTCGGCTACCTAAAGATTTTATTGAAGAGTTCCTGACTACTATTTTGGTGCTTTCTAGCTAGTATTTAGGAGGAAGGTCTCACTACGCAGTATTTCAGGACTACGGACAGCGCCTAGGCGCCTACTCCTGCAATGGGAGGGGATCCGTTTGGGTTTGTTTCTCCTAGAGAAAACCGAAAGGATAAGGGTAAAAACTCCAAGTGACGCATTCAGTCCCCAGTTATACCAATACACCCTTCACTCCCGTTTTTCCTTTATCCGATGAAATGAAATGTAATGTAAAAATCTAGAGACTACCGTTCCACAGAGACTGCTGTCATCACGCGCAGCAAAATGCCCGCGGCATAGCTAGGGATGCAGCAAAGAGAGAAAATCAAGGATTTTCACAATAAATTAATGAAATCCTCACGGCCTTAGGAAGCAAAAATGATGATGAATCCTGATTGCTAACCTTTAGGATGTAATGTGGGGGAAAATGAGCGCCTGTTTCCTTTTATTTCCTTCTTCTTTTTAGCAGACCTGAAGAATAGAGCCTGTTGCTGCTGTAGCTGATGCCCTTCCCCCTCTCGTTGCCACCTCCTTTCAGTCTTACACACATACACAGACGCTGTCACATTCACACACGCGCGCAAATATTTACAGTGACACACCGAAGAAATCAACACACATTTTCCTACAAACCGTACGCGCGCACACACGTACTTCGGCGAGAGCCCACGTCCTCTCTCACCGACAGACACAGGCATTTACACTCGTAGGCCAGGAAAGCGCTAACCACGGTCCTGTGACTCCACGCAGGTTCCCAGAATACGCCTTTTACATTTTTACTGAACCGATCAGCGAACACAGACAAACCTGCCAACACTTAAGTCTACTCGCTGGATTTCATCTCCATGACAACAAGCATGGAAGGTGAGACATTGCTGCCTGCGAAGTAACTTTCTCTCCCTTCTCCCCGCATTAACTGACAGGGTTCCAGTACAGGTCCAGATGAGGAGCCTGTCCTCATCCTCTTGCTTTTCTGAGACAGGAGAGCCAGAGGAGGGTGGTGGGGGGAGCCTGCGGGTCTGGTGAGTTCAAATTCTTAGGAGGAAAGGGCCCTAGTGCTTCTGGAGCTGCTGATGCTCTTGTTTAAAAAAAAAAAAAAAAAAAAAATGTGTGTGTGTATGGATTGTTGATGCTTTTCCCATAATATTTGGTAGGAAGTTTCCATGCTTCTTCAGTTTAATATTTAGAAAGAGAACTAGAGACAAACAACGTAGAATAATAATGATGGTCTAGGCTTCTCTAGTGAGACATTTTGAGAATTTTCAGATCAGATTGTCTAGTAATTTGGAAGGAATGTCAAAAGAGCCATCCAAAAGGTCTCTTAAGAGAGAAATTCTCTTAAGATTGAAATCTGAAGGGTTTAAGGGTGAATTCTGGAAGATCCCAAGGTATGGCTATCTGGGAAACTCTGAAATCTATGCACCATGATGAAGACATCTGGGTTTGTAATTTAAGATTTTCTTTCAATTCCAACACATTCCATTACTAATGATTAGCTAGCTCCATGCAAAAGTGGCCTCAATAATGCGTCTTTTTCCTCTTTACTTTTAACAGGACTTAATAATCTTTTTATATTTGGTGCAGGGTGTGTGTGTCTATGCATGGGAGGGCTCATTTTTTTTAAGCTTGGGTTTTCTTATATGTCATTTCATGAAATTATGAATGTCATATCATTGGTATTAGAAATTATTATCCAGAACATCATACTTCACTTTAATAATATCTATTTCAGATTTGCTGTTTGGAATACCATTACTAAATAAATAAACAAGAGGGGGGGGGGGAACCTGTTGATTAAAATTAAAATACTGGAGGTGGTTCTTTTTTTTTTTTTGATCCATGTTTTTACCATTGGCTTCCACAATTATGTATTGCATGCAAGTTTAATAACTATGTTTCTGAAAAATGAATTTTTGTCTGCTTATCAGTAAATATATTTCACAGAAGACATAAACATCACCTTCAACATTCATGTATACGAAAGACTAAATATCTATAAAAATATTAACATTGCTTGACTACTTACAATGATATGATTTGTATGACTAATCAGAGGATTTAGTTTTTTTTTTTTTTTCATTTGGTGATTTGCAATTATGAAGCAGCCTCCATGAAATTTGGGCCTTTTGATATCTACAGGTATACCCTTGGCCTAATCCTATGACTCATCAGAACTTCAAATGTCAGTTCCTGACATTTGCCATGAAAGAAATGTTGTACTTTCAACCCAGTTGCTTCTTTCAAAAATGCCTAAACATTAATTTCAATGAACATGGCTCAAAGCAGTAGTTTATTATTTCTAGTAGTATTATAAAAATGTATTAAAACATTTTAATCAATATATGTAGAAACCCTGATATTTAAGCTGTGCAATGTTGATAATTTTATCAATTTTTTTGTTGTCTAGCATATTTAAAATAATTTTACCACTATTTAATTTTACATTTGATCTTTTTTATTCATCAAATTTTCTCAACTAATTTTTCTCATATTTTTAAATTTATGGTTTTGTTACTTCATAATCTGAATTTCTCTCATATGTCTTTCATTTTTCTATTTCCTAGTAAACAGGATGTTAAGATGATGTTTCCTCCTGAGGTAGGCATTACAATCTTTGTTGTGCAGAACCTAATGATGTTTTGCTTTCCGATCTCTTTCAGCAACTAGAGAAAGTAAAAATGTATCTGACTTCCATAATTGTCAAATATTTTGGATTCCTTATTTATTTTTAAGGAATGAGTGTTGTAATTAAAGACTTACTTATGTTACTAACAGTATTTTTATGTTGTATTATGTTCCATATCAATAGAAAGGCACAAAGCTGACCCTGTTTAGTAACATATTCTCAGAAACTGTAGACTTCATGCTGAAATTAGACAAGTTGTTCATTTCGTAAGTCAAATAAAATGAAAAGTTTGGGCAATTAGTTGAAAAATTTAGACCTCAAATACAAGTATTTCAATTGCTACATGCTTGTCTTAAACTACCAAGAACATCTATTTACTGATTCTATTATTAAGCAAGTGTTTAACTTTTTACTTTTATTTGTTTGTGTAGAAGCAGCCTGAAGCAATGGCCAGACCTTTTTTCAACCTTCAAATATTACTTTTCAATTGTTTTCCTTGACCTGTATTTTGTTTTCATCTTTAGTGTGGAATATAATTTTAAGATGAAATAGAAATCTAAGTTTTTGTTTTTAAAGTATTAATAAAACATCTGCTCTTTCCCAAATCAATTTTATGTTAAAAATGGAAATTTTATAGCCCTTTGAACCTTAGGTACTAGACTTTTTTCCCCCCCCTACGATTAGACCTGGAATCTCATGTATACTAAGCAAGTGCTCTACCACTGAGTTACATCCTAGCACTTTTTATTTTGAGACAGAGTCACACCAAATTGCATAGGCAGGCCTTGGACTTGCTATCCTCCTGCCTCAGTCTCCCAAGTAGCTGGGAATGCAGATGTGCACCTCCACGACTGGCTTTGATTTTTTATTGAAAACTGAATACATGATCATGTCTTTATTATTGAAAATGATAAATCTAATGATTAAAGCTTCTGCACCTTTAACTTTTGTGCAAGTAAAACTTACTTTGTCAAGTTTCCTCCACCAACCTGACTCCATTCTTTCATTGCTTATCATGCCTAAATACCCTTCAACTTAGTGTCACGACATTAGAGAATACTGTTTTGTTTTGTTGGTACTAGGGATTGAACCCAGGGTGCTAAGCCACTGAGCAACAGCCCAGCCCTTTTTTATATTTTATTTAGAGACAGGGTGTCTCTAGGTTGCTTCAGCGCCTTACTAATTTGCTGAGGCTGGCTTTGAACTTGATTTCCTCTTGCCTTAGCCTCCTGAGCACTAGACTACAGGAGTGTGCCCGGATCTCTCTATATTTTGTTTATCCCCTTGGACTCTCTCTCTCTCTCTCTCTCTCTCTCTCTTTCTTTTTTTCCATCAAGATGTTGAAGATAATATCAACCACATATGGTTGTTGTGTGGATAAAATAATAGACGTAAAGCTCTATTTGATACGCAGTCCATGTTGGATACAAGTTTTCTTCCTTTTTTTATTGTCTTGGTAGAAACCTGCATTGTTTTATTCTTGTTTGAGCATGGCTCCTCTCCCTTCCTGGTTGGAATGTCTTTGAGTAGAGGTATCCTTCCTAGTACAACATAGTAGCAATGCAATAAATATTTGGGGGTAAAAGTATAGTGCATATATATTATTTCATACTTGCCTGACTGAAGCATAATTACAGTATTGCTACTTTCTATCATTTGTATCTCCATTCAATTTAAAACAGCATTTATTGTCCATGGTGGTGGTGGTACTAGATATTGAACCCAAGGACCCTTTACCACTGAGCTACCTGCCTAGCCCTTTTTTAAAATTTCTAATTTTGAGATAGGGTCTTGCTAAATTGCTTAGGGCCCCACTAAGTTCCTCAAACTTGCAATCCTCCTGTCTCAGCCTCTCAAACTCCTAGGATTACAGGTGTGTGCCACTGCTCCTGGCCAGCGTCTGCTTTTTAAATAATCACCTCACAGCTTTAATTTATACTAGTATTTGATACTAATATATTTGATAACTTGCAGACTTATTTCACATAAACGGCCAAGCTGTGTCTCCCCCATTTAAGAATGGTACCTCTTCGTTCCTCCCACATAAACACAGAATTTTTAGAAATGTTAAATTCTATTTTCTGGTTTCAACTCAGAATTCTTTTCATCAGAATTGTTTTTTAAGTTTTGATTCTGTGAGCTATCATATAGTTTCAGCTAAGAATTGTATCAAATTTAATAATCATCACTTCTAGGTCTTCAACCTACTTACTATTCAAAAACACTGAAGAGGATGTAGATAGTCCTTTGTGATACTACATTGTAGACCTATCTCCATGATTATAGAACCAAATATTTATTAGGGTAGTACACTGAAGTATGAATCTATATAAAAAATGCTATTATTCAGGAATATCTCCCATGTTCCTTGCAAAGATCATGGGAGACTGCTAAGTGCATTGCCAAAAATTCTAAATCATGTTCATGCTATTTCCCTGACTCACCATGCTAGTAGTAAAATTTCCCAGAGGAAATGAATTTGGCATTTGCTATAGTTTAGAGCCCATTTGTCAACCAAAGGCCCATGTGTTAAAGGCTTGGTTGCCAGATGGTGGGCCTATTGGAATATGATGGAACCTTTAGGAAGTGGGGCCTATGCTGAGAGCCATAGCCTGTATCAGTTATTTCTTGATCTGAACATATCATATTTGAAATCGCCCCTCCTACTTCAATTCTTTTGCAATGGCTGTTTCCTGAAATTTCAATGCTCTTCACCCCCTATATTTTCATGTCTCCTTCCTTGACATTATTCAAGTTTGAGGTCAAATATTATCTCCCTAGAGAGATATTTGTAACCCTTGATACTAAAAGAATGACATTTGGTCACTACCACAATTCTTTTTCCTTTTAACTTGTTTTTCTTTCTTTCACATTTACAACTATGACCACCTGGCACAATATATAGATATAGATATATAGAGTTAGATTTTTTTTAAATTGTGTTCATCTTTTCCACTGGGATGTAACAGTCATTATGGCAGGTATACATTGTTATCAAGTTCATAACTATTTAGCACCAAGGACTGCATTGACACATAACAGAAACTCAACATCTATCTGTTCAATGAATAAGTTTTAAAACATATTATTTGTTACCTTAAGCTCATTCAACTCTTTAGAATTCCTAAAACATTTAAAATTTTTGGTCACTTTTCAGTATTTACCCTAGTTACACTGCATTTTTTCTGTATTTGTACCAATAATAGAGATTGAGTGCTTATAAATATACATAATGTCATCAAATAGCCATTTATCTATTCCTCCAAGGAATAACAAAACTAGTGGCTTTATTTATTTACTACGTGATTCTGTATACTCATTTATTGATTCTGGAAATTTTGGAAGTATCTTACAAAAAAATAATCCTCTTGCCTAAGGGAAGAGCCAAGTACTATAAAGGACAGGGCAAACAAAGGGAGGTACAATTATGCCAGAAATCTATGCTAACCAAAGTTGCTACAATAGAATGCCTGGTACAGATTAACACCAAAATAATATAATGACTACATACTTTTCCTTAAAAAAAAAAAAAAAAAAACAGAAGAAAACTTACAAAGTTATTAGGAAAGACTTACTTTCTCTACCTTTAAAAACTAAAAATCACATTCTGTAAATGCTATGTTAATCAATTTGATAGAAAAGAGCAGAAACACTGAACTCTGAAAAAGCTGTTGAATTTTGATATGAATCTTCAAGACTATTTTTTTTAAGTAGGGATTGAACTCAGGGGTACTTTACTACTGTGTTACATCCCTAGTTCTTATTAATTCTTTTTATTTTTTATTTAGAGACAGTATCTCGCTAAGTTGCTTAAGACCTCACTAAATTACTAAGGCTGCCCTTGAACTTGTCATCTTCCTGCCTCAGATCCCCAAGTCATTGAAATTATAGGAGTACACCATCACGCCTGGTTTCAAGATAGATTTTTGAAATTAAATGCAAATTCTTTCATTTGTTTTATTTTAAACTAAATGTTTTTGTGTGCGTGTGTGTTTTTTGGATATTATAAAATTAGATTTTGGGGGGCGGTACTGGGGATTGAACCCAGAGGCACTTAACCACTGAGCCACATCCCCAGCCCTTTTTTTCTTTATTTTGAAACAGGTTCTAGTTGCTTTAGGGCCTTGTTAAGTTACTGAGGCTGGCTTTGAACTTGAGATCCTCTTGCTTCAGCCTTCTGAGTTGCTGGGATTATAAATAAGTGTCATCATGCCTGGCCTAGATTGATTTTTAAGGATAATTTTATACATAAAGCATTATGTTCCTCAATGTATTTACTTGAATCCAGTTCAAATATTTATTAAGTATCTACAATGTGCCAGGAACTGTAGTCAGTACTTACTTATCAGGAACTGTACTTCAGTACATGTGAAGTACTTATTTTTCCATTAAAAATGCAACTTAGCAAGGCATTAAGCAACTTTGGAAGAAACTGTCTCAAAAAAAGGGCTGGGAATGTGGCTCTGTGGTAAAATGCCCCTGGGTTAAGTCTCTAGTGTATATATATATATATATATATATATATATATATATATATATATATATATATATCATTAATTCACATATTGTCTAAGACTCTAAGAATAGAGCATTATCTGGTATATGTTTAATTTAATAGAAGTAAATGAGATGAGTGGTTTTTTGCTACATCTAGAAAATGCTTCTTTTTGTTGGCTTGTTTGTTTTGTCAATTGGTAAGTTTTACTTAGAATGTTAGAGTATAGTTGATTAATTACTGGCCAACAGATAACTGACTTAACTCTTCCAGTGATTCAACTCTTTCAGTGACCCTGAATTTGAGTCTGTACTATGATCTTTTAAAAACATTTAAATAAAGTTAGCTACTAGTATAAAAACAATCAGTTTAAGCTATTTCTACATGATAGTGAAATGAACTAGCAGAAAATGAACTGATATTTTAAAAAACCCAGGTGGTTCAATAGCACAAATTATTGTGTGCTGGGTTCCCCAGAAACCAGACCCTGAGACAAAGGTAGTGTGCCAGAGGTTTATCCTGTAGAAGCATGGAGAATTAAGCAGGAGTGGGCAGAAGCTGAATTGTGATGTGGACCCAGTGACAGACTCAGCTGATCCCATGTGGATCTCCAGCACTGACCCTGCCTTTGAGTCAAGATGGCCATGCCTTCATACTATTATAACAATCAGTCACTGAAGATGGCCTTCCCTGGACATGGCCATGACCTAAAGTGAGGTAGACTCTGAGGTTGACACAATCCATGAAAGGAGCAAGACATTGAAGACTGTTTGCTAACAACATTTCTGGCTGCTGGGCAATGAATCCTTCATTGAAGAGAATCTATTGGGTGCACCACAGTGTCCACCAATAATCCATATTTATTGCCTCTTCTTACCACATATACCCTGAAATATCAAATAGCAAGAATTTTTTCTAATGAAAAAACATTCAGTCAGTTATTACAAAGCTTGGTCTACATCTCCATGTAGAGACATTCTCCTTTTCAATTTCTCCATCCATTAACAAATAGACCAGATTATTTATGTGTCTCAACAAATGACCTTTAATTGACAAAAGCAAAGAGAGAGGGAGAGGGGGAGAGAGAGAGAGAGAGAGCGCGCAAAATTGTCACAAAAAAATTGTTCTGTTAAGTCTCAGGGTTATTAGATATTCAGTACACTCTCCTGTGCCTTTTACACAACAGATAATTCAAGAACTTCGTCTTTTTGTTTTAATATTTATATTTTAGTTGTAGTTGGACACAATACCTTTATTTTAATGTGGTGCTGAGGATTGAACCTAGGGCCTCACACGTTCTAGGTGAGTGCTCTACCACTGAGCCACAATGCCAGCCCCAAGAACTGGTCTTCTGAAAGATTATTCTGAACCACTTAAGTGAACTCAATTAAAAAAAAAAAATTATAGTATGCTGCAGTCCGGCTGCAGCAAAATTACCAGGGGGCAACGAACAACTTGTGTACATTGATACAGCAGGAGTGGGAGCCGTTTATTGTAGGACAACAAAGGTATTTATACATTCCACATAGCTTATCTTAATTAACATAAAGTCCATACAGCAGTCAACCAATAAGGAATCTCCACACTTAATGGCTCGCTGGCGTTACTTCACAAACCACTCCCTCTGGCATTTTTCCAGGCGCCATCTTGACTTGTTTACAGACCCTAACATTTCTATGGCAAAATGCCAGGTGCCATCCTGACTTGTTTACAGACTCTAACAATAGTAATTTCATGATATTCTTATCAGGGCATAAAAATGATTTGGCAGAAAAATTCAACAGAAGAGTTTGAAACATTTTTTTTCTTTTATTAAACAAAGGATCAAATAACTAGCATACTCCAGAATATATTGAATATTTCTGAAATTTAAGGTTTGAAGATAGTGATCTTTTTTAATCCAAATCATTATAAAATACAATACTGATTGAAATAAATTGATTGCATTATTTACTAAATACTTTTGGAAGGCACAAGTCTTGCTGTTATTACTCGCTCCATTCCTTATCTCCCATTGCTTGTTCTCTCTCAATTATTTTCTGAAAACTGAGTCCAAAAAAATCTTAAGGTCAGACATTAAAAATAAACATAATTTAAAAAGTTGTCAGAAGAAGCAACAACAAAAAAAGAGGACACTAATTCTATCATTTTCAGTTATTGCAAGACCAAGATATTTGGTGACAATCTTTTTGAAGGCAGGAGGAGTTACTGTACATTCGTAATCATTTGACTTAATTAACTATTTTAATTTGTGCTCATTAATTTGATTAACATTAAGATGTAAAATGTGGGGGCTGGGGTTGCAGCTTAGTGGTAGAGCTCTTGCCTACCATGTGTGAGGCACTGGGTTCAATTCTCAGCACTGAATATAAATAAATAAAGTTCCATTGACAACTAAAGAGTATTTTTTTAAAAAGATGTAAAATGTGAAAGAAATCCTATTTCTCTTTAATTCAGCTTATACTTTCTGAATACTTTAGCTATACTTTTAGATTCTCAATATACTAAGGGCTTACAAGTAGAAATCTAGTTGGGACTTGGGAGTATTAAAGCTGAATTTGTTTAACTTAAATTTTATGTTTATTTAGGAGGTTCTGAAAGTTAATGGAGAAGGTGGGGGAGGTAGCTAATGGCTCAATACAACTGTTGCTCGCCTTGTGCAAGCTGCTATGTTGGGCACTGCTGGTATTTAACATGATTTAATAAACACAAGTTCTCTAAGAAATTCACATTATATGGAGTGTTAGTGAATACAAAAATACAATTACATAAGCAGAAAAGTTAAAGGGGTGAAAAAGAAGGATTATATCTGTTTAAAAGAATTGGGATTTGTATCAGCAAAATGGCACTAGAGATAAATCCTGAAGTATGAACTTGAAACAGCATGAATAGCATATGTCTGTGTTTATGAATGGTATTATCTACACATGCAAAAATGAAGTGAATTTAGATGACAGTTCAGAGCAAAGAAGCAATGACAACCTTCTAGAAATTAATCAAGTTTTTAGGGTTGAATTTGAATATCCACCTTCACGCTTGATTTTATATTTAAATATGTAGAAATGGTTTTATGCATCCTAAATAGTAATTCTGTAATTATTAGAAATTACTAGAATTAGTAGAAATAGCCATCTCCAATGCTAATTTGGTTCTGATCCATAGCTGATAATGTTGTCAAACATCTTTTGCAAGTTAAATCAAGAGAGTTTGAAAAATGACAGATTTTATATGAAGATTTCCTGTCTGATACAATACAAGAGTAAAACTAAACTGAATCCAATTTTATACCTAGGCCAAAAGTTGACTGCAGTAGGAATTTTGAAGAGCCACAACGATGTGCCAGTGAATAATGAGTAGTACCTACTGTGGCAATTCTTCAGCCAAGATGAGCGTCAACGAAGTTTCAGCTTTCTCATTGACTCTGGAGCAAAAAACTGGCTTTGCTTTTGTTGGGATTCTGTGTATCTTCTTGGGACTTCTAATTATCAGATGCTTCAAAATTCTCTTAGACCCATATAGTAGCATGCCTTCTTCTACATGGGAAGATGAAGTTGAAGAGTTTGATAAAGGGACGTTTGAATATGCACTCGCCTGATTTCCAGCTTTATGTTTTTCATGGTTGAGCTATTGGGACATGTGATGGCTACATTTGTAATTACCCTGGGTATGCTGAGAGAAACTCATTACATTCATTGAATTCAATAAAGATCTATGATTGATTTATCCACTGTGCTATGTAGATGATAAACCACTGTTAGGATTACTCACTTTTCTCTGTCCCTGCATCAAGGTATCTAATGAATAGAACAAAACATGGCTCCACTTATAAACCATTTTTTATTTTTACCTTGAACCTTTGCCTTGAATCTCTGTTCCCTTCCATATGCCCATGAACTAGCTGGAGGCACCCTCCTTCCTCTTCTCTGCAAACTCTAAACACCCTCTTCATATTCCAGATCCAGATCTCTAATTTAACTTTAGAGAATCAGATCCTAAACATAAGGGACAGTCAAAAGAATAAACAGAATATGATTTTTTAAAAACGATAACCATCAGTCAAAAAGGTTCACAGGTTAAAAAAAAAAAAACTAACACCTATATCCTAAAAGTTTCCACAGGCCCTAAAAGCTCCCCAAACTTACAGAGCCCTGGCCCTTCTAGTCTTCTTATAGAATCTCTTGCGATAAAGTTCTATAGCTTGGGATCGAAGTGATCCTGCTTCATACTTGCCGCAGTCTGGCTATGGCTCTCAGCACATACTGATATTCTCTCTACTACCCCTTAAATAAATCACATTTAAGAAGGAGTTTCCAGCAGGATCAGAGCATTCCGCCAGAATAAGAAGTCCACTCTCAACCCTGCCACTATTAGAGCTATGCAACCTTGAGCAAGTCATCTTATCTCTGTGTTCTTGGTGGGGAAGCTATCCAGAGGATTGTTAATGTCCCTAATGCCCTAAACATGTTACAAATATGACATGAAACCTAGAGGTCTAAGAATGAGGATTTAAGGGGTTATGAAAATTTTTTAGATTAGAAACTTAAAGTCAGAGACTTGGATACTAATGTTGGCCCCAAAACTAGCTTTTTGGTCTAGAAAGTTCCCTAAGGGTAACTTATTTTTTGCATCTGCAAAACAAGATTAAGAAACCCATCCTGGATATCCTGCAAGAATGTTAGGAAGACTAATGAAGTATATTTACTGTGAAAGCACTTTGAAAACCATGAAACACTCTTTCAACATACCTTACTATCACAATTTAGTATCTTCATGAGTAGTAGCAGTAATAAAAGTGCTCAAACCCAAAGAAGAAATAACTTATTCAACCTCTCCAGTATTCATTCTCTTCATCTGAAAAATGAAAAGATAGAATGACCTCATTCTAAGTCTTTCCAATTACAAAATTTTGACTCTCTGTGATCACTGAATGAAGATAAATAACAAAACATTTGTGTCTCCTGAGACCACAGAACAGCCAAACATACCAAGAAGGAATAAGACTAAAATTTAGTAAAAACTAGCACTAATTTAGGTGCTTTCCATTAATTTGATACTCTTCTCAATCCTTTGGGACTATTATTTTCATTTTATTTTTATTTCAGTTTCACAGAAGAGGAACTAAAGTCAATGTAATGTAATGCCCTAAGTTCATCAAGTAATGTCCCAAGGTAATCAAGCTGGGGGATGGATGTGTTTAGAATTGAACTTGGGTAAACCAACATTGACAGTTCTCCCTTATACTGTCTTTTGCATCTTGAATACATGAGGATTTCTCAGGTCTATGACACTCAAAACCAGCTGTCTCAGTGAGGTTCCCTGATTCTCCCCATCCCCTGGTAGATTTAGAACACATTTGTGTTGGCTATGGCTCTTCTGGACCAAACCCTCACCTCAAGAAGTCTCTTTGTACCTGGTTGATACAAGATTGTAAACACAAAACACATGATAGCCGGGTGGTAATTTAACCCAAGAACACCTCACCAAGTCAAGCTCGGCTGAACTTGCTGAAAGCTGTATGTATCAAGACATTAGCATCTTCTTTCTGACCCAAGGTTTTTAAGTGTTCCCTAAGATATGTGTCCAAGTACCAGGCAACTGTTTGTCTCCTTGGGAAAACACTCACGAAACTCTACATTTTGGCTACTAAGGTATAACAAAGCCAGATATTCAGTTTTAAAAAAGACTTCCCCCCACCCCAAAATGCAAGAAAACTTCATGCAGCATGTGCATTATTCCTGAAAGTTCAACTCCCACAAACTTCTCAGATAACAACTTCACCACAATATTAGTTTCAACCCACTAAATAAAACATTTATTAACCAAAATGTCTTTACCCATAGCTTTTATTCATAGCCTATTGTGTTCATTTTATCAGCAGGAATATGAGAGGGGTTATCATCTGTATTTTCAGAGATAATACTAAGAATAATACAATAAATATAAAATTCTGGTTATGGTATGGATACAACATGGAAATTTCACAAAATGCTAATCCTTTAAGGAATAGATGTCCAGTGTCAGACCTGGATCAGCGCCTACTACCTCTTCCCTGGATCTTTGTCAGGCAGAACAGGAGGGAAGATAGAAGTACACATCTCCAGATGGCTGGCTTCTGCTACTCTCCTGTCAGAAAGGTCTAAATCAGGTTCACCTTTCAAGGTTGGTTTTATGGATGGCATAATTTCATCCATATCCCCCAAACTGTCTCCCATCTGCTCTAGAAGATCTGAATCCCCTTAATAAAGAACAAAGACGTTCATTTCACTGTTAGAGATAAAAACCTTAAAATGAAAATGTCTGGTTGATGTAATACCAAGACTAAAACTAATTCACACTACACTGTAGTCAGGCAACAGGGAGAAAAAAGAAATTGACTGGGATTGGAGACAAACACCACTTTTGATAGAAGAAAAAAGTTTAAAAATAAATAGGCACATGGAGTGCCATGGCACACATCTGTAATCCCAGCAGATCAGGAGGCTGAGGTGAGAGGATCGCAAGTTCAAAGCCAGCCTTGGCAACTTAGCGAGATCCTAAGCAACTTAGTGAGGGCCTATCTCAAAATAAAAAATAAAATGGAATGGGAATGTGGCTCAGTGGTTAAGCAGCCCTGGGTTAAATCCCTGGTACCAAAAAAAGAAAAAGAAAAAAGAAATAGATGGTTTATGAAAGTGAATGGGAATTGGATGATGTCAGTTTCTGTCCTTGTCTAATAAATAGAATTTGTTTTGGGACCCAGCTCTGTCCTAGTAGTACCCAGTCCTGATCTAAACAACCTACCCCATCTAGATGAATCTGAAATATGACTAATTTCTACACCTGAAAGCTTTCTTCATTGAACTCAGAACCCTTTGTTGAATAGATAAATGACTGGTATTATGGCCTTTAAGAAAATATTGAGTTATATGTTCATTCTTGTAAATCTGTCTCTATTTCTGATATAGCCTCATTGCATTAGCCTGACTGATTAACATGGCATTTACCTGACTAAGAGCATCCAAGGGGTTTTACTTAGGTATCTCCAGGCCGTTTCTCTATATCTTTTTACCAATTTACCTTTCCCATTATTCTCACAGGCATAATACCTATCCTGACTTCTAATGATTAACCTCAGAATTTCAGATATGACTAAGTGAACCACAGCCAAGTATAAATATTGCTAAAATAACAAAACAAGGACTATGTACTGTTTTAAACCCTAACACAAATATACTCATTTAATCCCCATAATGACTCTTCAGGGTAGGTACCATTATTATTCACATCTACATTTGTAGATGAAAAAAATTAAGGTGCAGAAAGATTCACTTCCTTGAGTTCACACAGATAGGAAGTAGCAGGGCCAGAGTATAAGTACAGCATTCTAACTCCAGAGTTGACTCTTAACCATGATACTACACTACAACCAAACTACCCAGGCAACTGGAAATAACTTGGATAGTTTCATATAAGACACAAGGAGGACTCGTTCAATCATACTTGATTGAAGACCAATAACAGAATCTGAAGAAGAGCCACTTGTGTTGTCTTAATAATCACCAACCCACAGATTTGAGTAAAACCTTCTCCTCAACAAAACTAAAAAACCAAGTTTGATAAAATGTTTTCCCAGGTGGAGACAAAATGGCTATTTAGTAGTGCCATTGGGAATGTACCCACAGCTCTAGTTCTGCTTAAAATTTTTTTCCACTAGATAGAAATACTTTGGCAAATAAGAATCAAAGTAAGATTTACTATATGTAAGACAAAATAATTTCAAATAACATTTTCTAGTTACAAAATATAGGAATTACCTCTGGAGGGCTAACAATAAGAGGTCACTAGGACTCATCATTAAAAAACCATGGGTCTCATTTAATCTGGTGCCAAACAATTGAAGCAATATTTTTTGAAGGATTGCTGTTGAGCAATCTAATTCTCCTTATGAATTAAAGAAACTTTATTTTATATCCTGTCTAAAAGGATTAATGGTTTACTACTAGTTACTAGTTGATGTGGTACTTAAGGTTCCTCAGGGCTAATGAGTGGGTGGGGCTTCTAGTATTATTCCAGACCAATCATTGCAAAGTCATCTCTTTCAAGAAAGGCTCTAACCAATAAGAAGAAGCTTCTTGCTTTGGGCTGAAAACTAAGTGCCCCATATATGTCTGTGTGATGCTGGAGCAGGTTACATTTCCTCAGAAGGCAGCTCCTTGGTGGTAAGTTAAACATTTCTGGGCACGATAAAAATTGTACTTAATAGTATGTCATAAAGTAGATTCTGAGGAGTGGAGTAAAGGGGTGTCAAGACTTTGAGAAGACTTTTTCTTCTTTGAGAAGAAGCGAGATGTTCTGTAAAAACTATAAAGATAACAGCATCACTTACAAATTCACCAAGAAAGGTTATTTGAAAGTTTAAGCTGGCTTCTTTTTAGTCAAAGAAATAGCTTTAATATCTGTGTGACACAGACAAGTTTTATTTGTATTTAACTCATCTTTCTAGAACTTCCCTTGAAAAAACAAGATTTAAGGTATTGACAAAGAAATATTATTCTAAAAAAAGTATTTTAAGATGGGTTCATACTGTAGAATTTGTAAAAATTATTGTTGTAGTCTGTTCATTTCATAGTCAAATATAAATCTCTTAATTATTGAGAATATTTCATAAAAGAGAGTCCAAAGAGCATGATTATTTTATCTAAATAAAGCATAGGACTTTATTAATAGCTATGATTTATCTCCTATCCCGAATACCTATATTTTTAAAGGTTCCATAATGGCATTTATAAAAACAAACAAATATATGAGCAAATGAAACATTCTGAAGGCTAATAAAAGGGGCGAGAATTTACAGAGACATCATTTTGAAAGGTTGTATTTTTTTAACTGTCATTCTAAAATGTGATTTTCCACTTGTTGCACAGGAAACAAAATATTTCTGAGACAAATTTATTACTTGACAACAAACACATTTTTAATGAAGTAGTAAGAATGCCTTTTTAAAGTTTTCAATATTCATTTTATTTATCTTATATGATATATTCTCAACAATCATTAAATACTTTGCAGTTTCAGAATTTAGTACTGTCAATGAACTATATTTCAGGCTGAGAATATTCTCATCTGTCGTTACTAAATGCAATTGGTAGTTCTTTTCTAAAAATCATGCTGGCTCCGACTGCATGAAATCCAAGCAAATACTACAAACACTGTAACATTTTAATGACTCCACTGGAAATGCTGTTTGCTGAAGCAAGTCCTCAGTTATTTATTATAGGATTTAATTGCTCAGGTGACAAAGGTTTCCGCATAAGTGATTTTTAGTGAAATGAACTTAAGATTGTATGTCTTGAAAAAGAAAACCCTTCCCTCATTCCCCAATCCTACTCCAATATATTTGTATTCTTTGAAACAAGTTTAATTTTCTTTTTCAATGACAGCTTTGAAGAACATTCTGAAGATTATATAGGAGACAATATATCAAGAATCTATTTATTGAGTTCATCTAGAACAAAAGCCAACAGCTACCTAATGTAACCACATTAGAGTTTGTTTTGAGGCAGAAATTTATAGTTTCTTTCTTTTCTTTTCTTTTTTAACAACTGTATAGTAGATAGCTTAGTCCAAGAAATCCATTTTGGAAGATGTCATTGAACAACTCTTCCAATGTATTTCTGGATTCAGTGCCCAGTAATACCAATCGCTTTCAAGTCAATGTCATAAATGAGAACCATGAAAACAGTGCAACTGTGAATGACAACAGGGACCCTCCACATTATGAAGAAACCTCTTTTGGGGATGAAGCCCAGAACAGATTGAGAATCAGCTTTAGGCCTGGGAATCAGGAGTGTTATGACAATTTCCTCCAAAATGGAGAAACTGCTAAGACAGATGCCAGTTTTCATGTCTATGATTCTCACACAAACACATACTACTTGCAAACCTTTGGCCATAACACCATGGATGCTGTTCCCAAGATAGAATACTACCGTAACACTGGCAGCGTCAGTGGGCCCAAGGTCAATCGACCCAGCCTGCTTGAGATTCACGAGCAACTGGCGAAGGTAAGCTTGAAACCATAGGTAAGTGTCCTCCCTATTCATGCCTCCAGGTCATTTCCTTCTCTTTAGTAATACTCTGCAATGTGAAAGAATCAAACATAGAGGTCTGTTCCAGACCATCCATCTTACTTACACACTGTCCCTAGTTCCCCATAACCAGCAAATGCACAAAGAGTGCTTCACAAATGTTTGCTGACTTGGGATAGAGAGCTAAAGAATGAACTCTGAAAGTTAGGCAGTAAGTCACATCTTGTTTACAATTATAGATATTCAGTTCACACTTAGTTAAACATGTCGAACTGAATACTAAACTGCTTCCACCTCAGAACTAATTCATCCAAACCAATTGTTGTTTTTTTTTTAAATTACTATGGTTGCTATATTTTTATTAAGGGGTGCCAGCCTCCAGTGGGCATAGGTTATTTTTTTTTATTCTTTACAGAAATAGCAGAAATTTATGATTCAGCATTTATCCCTTCCTCTTCAAAACTTTGCCTGAGGCTCTCGAATGCACCTACACATATAAAAGTAACTGAATTCAATTTAAGTACAGAGGCAGCAGAAGTGAATAAACTTTTCATTATTTCAGGAATGTATCCAGGGCTCCCCAGTCTGCTCGAAGTATGAAGCAGCACTGTTTCTAACCCTGTAGCACATCATTTGGAAGCTTAGTATATTTCCTCTTTTATAACTTGCTCTAAGATATATAGATGGACTTTACCCTCCTGCTCCTCTATTACACAGTTTGCAATGACTATCATTCTTTATGGAACTTAATTTTCTATAAGAATTATAATTAGATTCACATATTCAATTGATACTGAATGTAGTTTACTCTTGCTCATGTTTTGAGAAGAAAAAAAAGAACAGCTGGAACAATTTCTCTTATATTCATCCCATCCATTCAAAAATTCTTAATTTTTTTTTTTTTTGTCATCAATGGACTTTATTTTATTTATTTATATGTGGTGCTGAGAATCAAACCCAGTGCCTCACACATGCTAGGCAAGTGCTCTACCACTGAGCCACAGCCCTAGTCCTCAAAAATTCTTTTAATTAAATGATTACCCAATACCAATCAAGAGATTCTAGGAATACTGCTGTCAGGAAAAATGTTAGTAAAGGAGAAGATCTCCTTTTAGTTTCTGCTTGTCCTTCTTTCCACAGGAATACACATCTCCCTGAGCTGCTTAGATACCCAACTTTGGGACCTACTACTTCCTGAGGAGGAGCTCATGTTCTTAACTCTGCTCCCTCATCCTCGCCCCATACAAAGAAGACACAAAGAGTTTCCAAGATGCAGAGAGGGCTGAAAGAGGAATCTAGGGCAAGAGATTTCAATTTATAGGAAGCAGCAAAATGAACCAAAGCCCCCCCTAAAAAAAAAAAAAAAACCTGAAGTTCTATCTCACCATACTCTACTATAATACACATAATTTTTAAAGCTGCCTCTTTTGTTAAAGTTGGTACCAGAATTTAAATATTCTCATTTATCCATTTCCTTATTTACAACAAAAGAAAATAAGATATTAACCCCCATGAGAAAGGAAATGGAGTAAACTCACATTTTTCTTAGGACTGACATTCCAGAGACAGAAAAATAGCTTATTTATAATCTCTAAGCCATAGCTTATGTAAAACTTTAAATAAAGAGAGAAAAGCTCCGAAGGACTATTTTCTTAGCAAACCATCTAAATGACCACACAGTAGGAGAATTACAGCTGCATTTGACAGATTTGGTAGCTATTTGGGATATTATAAATTAGTTTTAAACTTGACACCCCGAATGATCATTTTGAATTAGTAAAAAAAATACTTTTTGATGAACTTCACCCTCTCTTGAGGGATCTCAACTTGATTAAATCATGTAGAAGAATCCACACAGTCAAGTATGGAGTAAAATTTAAATGCAAACACAGAGTCTTCAGCAGGCACATTCCTGCAGCCAGGACATTCTAGTGTCACTGAAGTTCTATGGACCAGTCTGCTTCTCCTCACGTGCTGCTTTGTGCTCTCCATCCATGGCAGACAAATCAGTCTGGGTCTTATTCAGGTTCTTATCTTCTTTCCTGTTAATCAAATTGACCACCTACTCCCTGTTTTCTCTCCCTCAAATAAGAGATGAAGACCTACAATATATTTTATCTATGATGCCACTTCCTTGATACTGTTTATGGTAATTCCTCAAATCACAAGAAGAAGTGATTTATAGAATGAACATATTATGTAATGTTTATTCAATAATATATTCATTCTATAATACTCAGACACTTTACAGATTTTGTATGCAAAAATATAAACAATAGTATTTAATTAAATTATTTAAAAATGGAAAGCAGCTAGCATAGTATATGTTAGGCAATATTTTTTGTATTCATGATTATAATGTTTTCCAAAGCCATACAGCAATGCTACATCCATACTGAAAGGTGTAACATATTTAGTCAGGAAACCAGTTCGATTTTGTGCAAATCCTGGTTAAAATTTCCAAGTCAGGCCAGGTGTGGTGGTGCATGCGTTTAATCCTAGTGGCTCAGGAGGCTGAGGCAGGAGATTTGTGAGTTCAAAGCCAGCTTCAGCAACTTAGAAAGATGCTAAACTGTCTCTAAATAAAATATGAAAAAGGGCTGGGGACGTGTCTCAGTGGTTAAACGCTCCTGGGTTCAATCCCTGGTACAAAAAAAAAAAAAAAAATCCATGTTAGAAAGAAAATTATGTGACAAAAGTTGTCCTAATAGGTAAAATTAAAAACAGTTGTGAAAGACATTATTCTAAGTATCTGCCTTAAATGAAACTCCAGTTGTGATAGATATTGACAGAATTTGTAGTCTCAATGATTTGAGATCATAGTTGAAAAAAATCCTTTAAATTTTCTATGTAGTAAAGGGTAAAATGCCTATATTGGTAGCTATGAATTATAGATTTCTGAAATCTCTAGTTAAAAGCAGAGAAAAAGACCTGTCCATTACTTGTTCTGCAATATTGTACAAGCTACATAACTTGTACTTATCTTGAAAAATGCTTATGAATATTAGCTTATAAGCATATAAAGTCTAGCACACCAACACAATGGGCAAGAAGTCAATAAATATTTGTATTTCTAACTAACTTTCTGTCTGTATTCTTTTTTCGAACATGCATGGGGACCTATTTTACTCGTTCTGTACTCTGCTGTTTTCACCAAGCAATATACTTTGGAGATCTTTCCATATAAAAACATATATAATGATTATTTGGCATCTGGCAAGGTTTACTCTAGTTTTTTTGCTTTGTAAAGAGAAATCTGTTTTCAATATCCAGCCTCATTCTTGTGGGCACGTTTTCATAAACAATCCTTAACTATATTGCTAACTGAAATGAAACTTCTTTTCAGCCTAACTAATCACCATTTCTGTTAGTTTTTCAGTAAAATATAATTATAAAGGATTCAGCAAAACTATTTAGCCCTCCTATCAAAGCCATGTGTTCTAATGTCATTGAAATCAACTATGGAAAGTATAGGATACTATAATATTATAAAAATTAGAATGAAAGGTTATTTTTAAGGAAGCCAACTGTATACAAACTGTGCCAAATGAAAACCAATGGAATGGCTTCACATTTGGGGCATCAGTCTGTTTGCAATTAAAAATAATTTGTAATAAAAGTATTAAGATTAACTATAGTGTAATAATAACCAACTTTTAACTGAGAGTTTTCTGTGTTAGACACCATGCTCACACTTGAAAAATTATTTCAATGTTTATACCGATCCCTCAAAATAGATACTATTATTGTTGCCATTTTATGGAAGTTGAAAAGTTTTATCTAATTCTATGGTCTTTTAGAAAAGTAAACAAAGATTTAGATCAGTAAGCTTCCAAGGTCAAGAAGCCGAGGTCACATGACTGCAAGTTGAACCCATGATGTCTTGACTCCAGAGTCCATGCTCTATATCACCGCTCTCCAGGGTCAGTCTGCTCTCCAGTGGCACATTGCTTTGGCTCATTCAACTGCCACAGAGAATGATGGAACTCAGGCACAATGAAAAAAATCTTACATCAGTCACGAGGAGCTGACCAGAAAGTCCTAATTCATTCCTTGTTTCTAGCTGGTACCGACAGATCATATTTCTTCTACTGAATTAATTACAGGTCTCAATCATTTTCATTGTCATCATCAAAAGCATTTATTAGTCATTTATTTACAAGAGCTGCTATGTAAACTGAGTTGAAGAGATTTAACCTATATTCTCTGGAATTTTATCATATAAGTCAAATGACATTGTTATGGCTAAAAATAAAGGACAGGTAATCAAGCCAAATATTAAACCACATAAATCAGTGTATTAAATACTTAGACAAATAACAATGTACAAATGTTTTCTCTAGAGAATAATCTTTTCTAAAAAATGTTTTCAAATTCAAATTTGGAACTTCAGCATTCAAATTGGGGATATCTAAAATTAAAAATAATCACTAAATTAACAATAGTTGAAGAAAATAGTCATTAAAATTGATGCCTTAAAGGGCAGTGATGATCAGAGGCCACTCCTAAAATATTTGCTGGAGTGCAACTCTGTAAAGAAGAGTTCCTTCTGATACTTGTTAAGAGTTTCTAAGTACCCCAGGCCAGTTTCCTGGGAGCTCTTGCTATTAAAATAATCTGTGGAAAAAATATGATTAATTTCCCATTATTTATATATAGTTTAGTAATAAATAATGGGTAGAGTGAGAGTTCTCTTAAAAGTATACTTGGAAAATACTTTCAATTTTCTTTTTCATATGCCAGTTTATTGCATATAGTCAACTTTCTGCCTAAGTTATCAAAAACAAGTCAGTTTATGTATGAAATATGTTTTCAGATACAGCAAAAATGCTATGATTATAAATTGTGACTCTTGGTGGTGATTTAGAGGCATAGTTTATAGTACCTTAAAACAAGAAAAAGAAACGCTCTCATTTTCATCATTTAAAATACACTCCTTTATCACAAATGAGTAAAAAATGTATAATCATAATAATATTGCTCAATAAGATATGAAATATAGTTAGAACCATACTTTTTTTTTTTATTCTGAGATGCACCTTAAGACTCTGGTTCTTACTTGGATTGGTTTTAAAATAATCCTGTGGCAGGGGAGTGAGGGATTTAGAAGGGATAGATTCACCATATGTTGATAATTATTGAAGCTGAGTAATATGTACAGGAGATTTATTATATTATTCTCTATACTTCTTCATATGCTTGGATATTTAAATAATAAAAGAAAATTTAAAACAATGGGGGATCATCTAGGACTAAATATTTATGAGAATTCTATCACCTTGAGATTAAAGCTCAAAGCTCGAGAGCATGTATAAGTAGCAAACTTAACTAATTGGAATTTAAAGAATAAATATATTTAATTTCCTCTGTTTTGATATCTACAAAGACATTTTTAGGGAAACTGAAGATCCACATTATATATTAAATAAAATAATTTGTCATTATCTGGAAGAATTCATTAGTGATCTGTCCCGTAAACTGCATGTGATTGAAGCCTCACCAGTTTATTGATATTGGAGGAGGAAAAATCTTTTATCAAACACTCTTTCTTTTTTAAAGGTGTATTTAGTGCTTTAAGGGGAAAAAAAAAAAACCTTACCTGTAAAACTCTCAGTAAATAAATAATCTTTCCCTAAAGCTATATAATTTAAAATGCATTTACAAAAGGTTATGGGTCATCATTTATGCTAATGGAGTGTGAACAAAAAAATTAATTCAAAGTATAAAGGAAAAAAACTGGTTTCAGGGTGCAATCATAAAACTTTTGATCTCTGAGACTTTGATTTCAAGAACATATACCAGCCAGGAGTCTATGAGCCACTGGGCATAGTTCATAGCCATCAAGGCCCCACAAACCCTCAGCCCAAAGTCAGGTACAGTATTTTGATGATGCTTTGAGTTTATCAAGGAGGCATTTATTAAAGAGTGAGACGAAGTTTAGCTTTGCCATGTTAGAACAGAAAGGTGGCTGACATAGAGGAATGATTTTGCCTTAGAGTAAATTATTTCCAGATAAGATTTTCAGAAAACCTATTGGATTTATTCTCATTGGCAGCTTCCAAGAAAAGCTAAGTAACTTACTGGAAGACACGCCCTAAATTAATTGCACTGTCAAAGCTAGTTTCCAAGTTTATAAGATGTAGGATTTTTCAGCTCCAACAGTAGAGTAAGCAATGAAAATGGCATCTGTGCTTGTATTTATACTATCAAACCTTACTAGTGGGGAAAAAAAGTATGCATTCAGGTCCCCCCTCCATCGCCCCCAATAGTATACATAATATAAATGTATTTAAAACTTTGAAACTTCAGCAGGTTACAATATTTACCTAAAGGAGACTTGAAACCCTACATTGACTCTATTTTTGAATAATTTAGAAAATGATTGCTTTACTGACTTCCACATGTGGTTGTTTTTCTGTCATGCCCTCATAGAATATTCGTTTTACATCATATTTTGACGTTCTAAAGATAAATTTAAAAACTGTTAACTAAACTGTGACCAGGAAGGGCATCCATCAAGAAGAAATGTTCATTTAAGGGAAATGTTAAATATCCTATTCATCCTTAAGCTTACTTTGTATTTTTTTCAGTCATTGGTATTCTCATTAATCCAGACCTAAGGGTCACAGTCGCTTTTGGTATTCATCAGAGAGCAGAGCAATTTCTTGGACCAAATCCTCAAGTTCAGTTTTAGTCAGAAAATATGGTTCTAGTCCCAAGACTGCCTTTAAAAAACAAGTGACTGAGACTATGTCTCATGGGGTCTCCAATTGATCCAGGCAAAGAAAATCACCTTCTTCTTGAATGAATATCTGCTGATGATCTGGTCACAAGACTCTTGATTCGCTAGAACACTGATAATTTTTTTTGGAAATTGTTTTCAAATTAAGTGAAATAAATTAATCCCCTAACCAAATAATCCCTTCAACATTCATGGATATTTTAACACATTCCTAAATTTCCTGCCTTTAATGATTATAAATTTCAGTTATAAAGAGAGAGTTACGTTTGACCCATGTAGCTGCTGCATCTATATAGAATTTGTTAAGAAAAAAATAGAGTTTGTATTAAATTGAAAATAACATCAAATGTTTCATCCAAAATTGACTGCATTGTATAGATCTTTGTTGTCCAATATGGTACCCATTAACTACTTGTGGCTAGTGAACAACAGAAATGTCAGTAATGCAAGCCAAAATGTGTTGTCATGGAAAATATACACCATATTCAAAGACTTACTATAAAAAGAATACATAAAATATCTTATGAATATTTTATTATGCTGATTACGTGTTTAAATAATACTTTAAATTCCATTAAATAAAATATTGTATTAAAACAATGATTCAGTTCCTTTCCACAAGGTAAGGTGCTACTACTATTAACAAATATTTACATAGCAAATGCTAGAAATATAAAATGTGATTTTCATATTGTATTTAAGAATTAAATACATCTTTAGATTTTTTTAAACTCTTTAAAACATAGCTATAGGGGTTGGGAGTATAGCTCAGTGGTAAAGCTCATGCTTAACATGTGCTAGGTGCTAGGTTCAGTTCCTGGCTCCAAATATAAATGAATGAATAAATAGATAAAAGTAATTACTAGAAAATTTTGAATTACATACATAACTTGCATTTGTAGCTGGTATAGACCACCAGTTTCTGCCCTGTGAGGTTGGCCTCAATTTCTTTGAATGTTATTTATTTCTATTTTACATTGGTCTGAATATATTGGTTTTTCATTATCTATGCAAATAGGAATTGAAGATGCTTAAGATAAGATATTACTTCGGTAATTCAAAACTAAGTTTTCTTTGTGCCGTTTGTTTTGTGAGATTTTTGTTTGTGTTTGATACTAGAAATTGAACATTTTACCACTGAGCTACATCCCCAACCCTTTTTATTTTTTATTTTGAGACAGGGTCCTGTTAAGTTGCTCAGGGCCTCACTAAATTGCTGAGGTCATCCCAGAATTTGAGATCCTCCTACCTCAGCCTCTGGAGTATCTGGGATTACTGGCATGAGCTACCACACCTGGTTTAACTGTTAATTTCAATTTCCTCTATTGTTAAAATTTTTTTCCCCAATACTGTCAGAAAATAATAAGATGATCTGACTTGAGATTTATTTTCTTCCTCTCTCTTTTTAAATGTGGCCTGCACAGAGGAAATGGACTTATAAGGAAGAAAAAGAAAAAGAAATAGGAGATTAGAATGGATAAGAAACTAAGACATCTGATCCCAAGTGGTGGAGATCAGGGAATTTAGGTCCACTTTACAGATTCAACATCATTTATTAGGGCCTTTGTATGATAAGCCCTTTATTGATGTTGAAGAGCAACGCACACTACTGTCCTTCTCTGATTCAGTTGTCAAAGAGTGACTCCTATCACATTATATTTTATTAGTTATCTAAATGTCACACTAGTATCATGAATAAAGTCTTATGGAGAAGAAAGTTAGGTATGCATTCTTATTTACACAATGAAGGAGAGAACATGCTGGAAGATAAGAAGTCAAATTCCCTGGAATTAAATAGCCCAAATTAGAGTCAGTTTACAATAGTCAGACTAATGGCATGCAAAAGCCCAAAGATCCAAGAGCCCTTGAGTATGCAAGGCCAGAAAGTTAATTATTCCAAAACAAAGTTTTTATAGTAAAAACTAAATGTTTATTATACACCAGTCTCATTTTAGAAGGAAAAAATAGTCCCATCAAGTTTTCTTAGTGACGTCAGAACATAGCATTCTAGGCTTAAGCCAATTTAGAGCCTGGTATGGTGGCACACCCCTGTAATCCCAGCAACTCAGGAGACTGAGGCAGGAGGATGGCAAGTTCAAGGCTAGCTTGGGCAACTAAGTGAGACCCTGTCTCAAAATAAAATAAAAAAGGATGAGGATGTAGCTCAGCGATACAGAACCCTCAGGTTCAATTCTTAGTACCAAAAAAATAAAAAATAAAAACAACCCCCGCTCCCCCTCCCAAAAAAACCAACAACTTATATAACTAAACTAAAATAAAATTATCCCATAATAATGATAATTCAGTCCTGGGTCAAAGGGGCTTCTTCAGTGATTTCAAAACAGGTACTGGAAAAGTTGCTTTGGGGAAGCTCAGTGAGATGTAGTTTACTGAGTAAAGAGCCAAGCAGATGTTAGATAGACTAAATTAACTAGAAGCATCTGAAGTTATTCAAAGTCATTTCTAGAAGAGCTATTGGAGATAGAGAGCTTTTTTTAACTTGAAACAGATATTTTCTCTCCATTGAACTCAGAGGCTATCACTCTAGAAAGGAAGTTGTTTTTTTTTTCCTTTCCCAAATTAGGTCACAGAAAAAAACTGCATAAAGGTTTTAATCATTATTTTATACTACTTAGTTTTTATTCTTAGCAAATCTTTCTGGTAGGTAGTTGGTCATGAGACCTTTTACCTTCTACACAATGCTAGTACGCTCAACAATTATCAAAGACACATCAAACCTGTAAGAAACTAGTCTTGCATGTGGGTGTTTTTTTTTTTTTCCACTGAATCCTCTTAAAGACCTTCTGAGGTGAGTAGAGAAGTTTTATTGTCTTTATTGTCATTATTTGGGGTGATTAAAATGGAGCATGGGGAAAGAATTCCAGATACTCTGCAGTACTGAGGAAAGTTATTTTTCTGGTCCTTCCAATAAGCTGCCCCAAAGATGCTAGTTTAGTCTTACTAGGCTTCCTTCCTTTCATATCTTCTTTTTGTTCCTTTTTTTGTTTTAACTTATATTTAAGGACATAATCTCATTAGTGGGAGGACCATCTAGGTTCCCTCCGTTCACCATCCTTGTAGGTTTAGCCTAAAAGTCACTGACAAAAGGAACACATCAGCTGGGCAGGGGGAGGTGAGAGTGAGCTACAGGGAGAGCTATTTTGCTAAAATGACCAGAATGTTTTTGTTTTTGTCTTGTCTAAAGTTTTGTGTGAATTGTTTTGATTTGCCTTTGAAAGTTTTATGGAATCATTTGTTTGTTGACTTCGATGTTTTTACTATCTGTAAAAATGCAGAATGTGACAGTGGCCCCAGGTTCAGCTGACAGGGTTGCTAATGGCGATGGGATGCCTGGAGATGAACAAGCAGAAAACAAGGAGGAAGAAGATACAACTGGTGTTGTGAAGTTTGGATGGGTGAAAGGTGTGCTGGTGAGAAAGCTCCTGTGTTTACACATGAAAACCATCCACTCTATGATCTAGTGTCACTTAATCACTCTATGATTAAGTGTCAGCAAGGCCTGAATACTAGAATTACAAAGATGACTGAATTTTGCCCCATATTTGCTTCTCATGTCTCTTCAATATCCCTTTTTTATCCACAGGTAAGATGCATGCTGAATATCTGGGGAGTCATGCTCTTCATTCGCCTCTCCTGGATTGTTGGAGAAGCTGGAATTGGTAAGCATTGTCCTCCTCCTAAATGATTTTTTTAAGTAACTTTTATTTATTGATTGATTGATTTATGTGGTGCTGAGGATCGAACCCAGTGCCTCACATGTGCTCTACCCCTGAGCCACAACTTCAGTCCCTAAATAATTTTTGATGTAAATTATAAACTCAGTGAGTAACTTGGTTTCACCTTTAATACCAAATGTGAGATGAAGGTTACAGAAATTTTTTACACTTGAGCTCCTTTCACTTTGCCTCTTTGACAGTGTTTGTTGGAAAGGACAAGTAAGGAGGGTTAGCTCCTGCAAGGCTGGAATTTTCCAAATTGCATGCAAGTAAATGCTCAAGTCAATCTATCTTTTGACAGAGTTTAAAGCAAAACAGGTACACAAAAGCACATTCATTTTAGATAATAATATTCATATTTTGGGATATATTGACATTTGCCCTTTATTTGCTGAACAACATCCCTCTTATGATGATTAGCAAAACTTCACTATATGAAAACTACTTGTGGAAAGACTGGTGAAAATGTGACCTAATAAAAGTGCTGAACTGTTGAACATTTTCCAGAGAAAATAATTGTGTTACCTTCAGGTACCAGCAGTTAGAAAACAAAGGTTAATAAGATATTACCCGATATAAGCTTAAAATGATGGAGGAAATGTCTAAGATCATGTCTATAACTGATGTTATTTTTTTTTCTAAATGGGAAAATGGAAGACATGGATATTATTCTAGGAGTGATTATTTAAGCTTTTAAATTGCTGTGTTCCATTTAAAATATGTCTTCTGGCAAATCTTTTTTGTTGAGAGCATATTATTAAGATTTGTATAAAAAATTAATTTGAATGTTATCAAAGGTTCTGATTTAATGTAATAAAAAGCAATGATGCTCTATTCTGTATATGTGAAATACATTAGAGTCACTTTTGAGGGAAGATTTATAAAGTGTGAGTGTCAAGAAGTTCAGATGTGCTCTCAGAGACTACTCCAGAAGGTATCTCAATTCATGTTTAAAAAGTAGTTGGTGACTGCTGCCTTTGCTCCTCAAAACTCATACAGAACCACCAGAAGACTAACTCAAAAGAAAGGGCTAAGCTGTAAATTGAAAAAGTGGAACCAGTTCCCACAGTTTTTCCATGTTTCATGTTTGGCAACTGCTAAGTTCCTGACAAAGGGCTGCTTGCCGGTTTTATGATGCATATCAAATGAACGCGTACAGCCGCAGGGTCCAAAATAAGTATATGCTGTTCCATGGAAAATCTGCATCTTAATATTGCCAAGGTTTTGCTCCAGGGTTTCATGCAAAATTAGGTTTTTAAGGGCAGTTTAGTAACTTATTGAGATCATCAAGAAACATTACTTTGTTTGGAGGTGTGAGAGTAGCCAAGGGCAAGAGTAATTCTTTTTAATGCAACTTATTTAACAGCCATATGTTTGGGCAATAATCTGAACTTTAATCAGATCTTACATTACTCTTCACAGCCCGATTTCAAGTTTCTTACAAAATTGTAAAATATGAAGAATCTTGTTTTCTGCTGAACAGTTTATTATACTTTCAGACATTAGCGTTGTTTAATAAGAGTATATTACTAAAGGTGTTTAAATCACATATTTGAAGTGATTGGAGTTCTACCCAATCGTTGTTCAGTGAGGCTTCCTTTGAATGGAGGTTTATGGGCTTTGTTTTGTTTCATTTTTTTTTTCTTTTCTTTCTTTTTTTAATTCTCAGAAAATAGATTTTAGGGAGTAGTAGAAACTTCTTATCAACCACGCTGTTTCACTGGCCTTTGCTGTGAACCTAAAGTTAAATGATTTAAGCCACCATTTATTCCCATTTGGGTTCTCTGTACTGGAAAAGAAAAGAAACAAACACATGTAGTTTCTTCTTGCTTTGGGGGTAGCTTAGAGAAGAAACCTGCCCACAAAATATTCAAGCCCAGATCTTGTGGATAAAGCCAGAAGGAATCTGGAACCAGCAGCAACAGTAGCTATAGCCCTGGGGGTAGCCATTCAGGAGCTCTGAGATTTGACTGCTTTATTCCTAAAAGCAAATGGAAGGAAGGAATGATAATGCCATCTAGCTGTTCTTCTCTGTTTTAGAGACGTTGGCTGGGGCAAGATGGTTTCCAATAAACTTACCCATTTGGCAGGGGAGATGAGTGTCACTTTACCCTGTGAGCTTTACTTCTCATCTTAAATCTAGGGAGCTGGGTTAATTCTTTCCCAATCAGTTCTTTGAAGATAAACCTAAAGGACCTTGCTGAACAGGCAGACACAAGTTGAGCTAAGCTGAGGGTAGCTGAGTCATCTTACTGTAAGGTAGGTAAGAATTATCTGATAAATTAGATTAGAAAATTGCAAAATGCTGGGATTCACTTTTAAAGATCCCAACTCAGTAGGTCCGGGCATTTTTAATAAGCACTCCAGGCATTTCCTGGAGCAAGTGGTTGGAGGACCACACTCTGAGAGAAAACAATAAACTGAAAGTTTCCTATGCTGCCTTTCACCCAAGGATTTTATGTGTAATTATGAGAAGGAGAGAAGCAATCCCTCGTTGTTTAAGAGTATAAAACATTGTCCTGAGATTTCAAATGGCTTACAGAAATATACACAATATTAAAGAATAAATTAAGAATTTTGGGAAAAATAGAGGCAAAGGAAAAATATGGATAGGGAAATAATAAATTAGAATAGGTTTAATGCCAAGCAATGCAAACTATATGGTCCTGTTACCATTTCTGGGTATGTTAAACATTCAATCTTAAACTAACTTTCTAAAAACAAAGTCAAGAGAAAAATAATGTACAGAGGATAAAAATAAATCACATTTAGTAGTGCAAGAACCTGAAGCCACATAGTATACAGAAGTGATGCTCTCACCACAGGATCCTTGCAATAGACACAACACATTTAATGCAACTGTTTCTTAGAAACCCTAGCTTTTAAGAGTCTACAGAGACCAAAGCAGTATAATCCAAGTTTGCAACTTTTGCCCCACAATTAGCCTATTGCCACTGCACTTTATCCTGCACAATAGTCTAGAGACTCCTGCTAGATCCACAATATATCTGGGAGCATCTCAGTATTTCTGCCTTTAATCACTCTCCACTTCCCTTTTATTGGGGCATGGACCAAGACATCCCTGAGATAAAAGAGCCTACCATCAGCAATTGTAGAGCATATGCTTTGTATATGGAAACACCAAGCAGTCCAGGCCAGACCATTCCCAATGGAACCAGAGGGAGTGCAGAGGCTGTGATCCTACAATCTTCTCCCTGAACTCTGGGTCAGCCTCCACTGGACAGGGTATTGTAGGAGAGGGAAATAGTGTTTCCCTCTACTCACCTTAGGTTCATCGACTGTGGCCTTAAAAATTAAACTATTCAAAGCCAGATTAACAAAAAAAAAAAAAAAAAGTGATTCAAAAGGGCCATTAGAACATGAGCTTGTATATCATCTTAACAAAAGAACAATAAAGCTGTGGGAGGGTGGCCAGATAGAGGAAAAGGACTTTGGGTTTCTGGTGTGCAGATTGAGGGAAGCTAAGTAAATGGGAGGAGAAGTACTGGAAGATAAGGTGTATGCATTCTTGTGATGCCTTCTGTAGGCTAAGCAGAAGAAGTTTTGTCTCTGGTCTTTAGTTTCTGTCCTTCCTGGTAACTAGTCAGGACGTTTACAAATGTATATCCTGCATTTAGGCAAAGAGGAAGGAACAGAGAACTTTTCTGGTGTCCTCTTTTAGTTATTTGTCTTTAATAGAAAAAATTCTTATGCCAAAGCAATATATTCTGGCAAATTCTGTCATCTTTGAGTGTCCTAAAGTAGTCAGGCCTTCCTCCAAATTCTGGCCTCTACCACTTTCTTCCTTTCATTATGTTCATTAACCTTCTGAACAGTTAGATCTTCAAGGACAGCTTTTTTCATTTCATATTATTTTTTTCTTGAGGCTCTCACACTACCTACCACACAGACATATATATATATATATATATATATATATATATATATATATATATATATATATATATATATATGGCTTTTAATAAACAATAGCCTTTGTGACTGTTGCAAATACAATGAAAAAGCTTGATTATGTACTGTGTCCTATGCACTATGGTAACAACTTAACATATGCATTCTTTCTAACTCAATTGCCATCTTTGGCTTAGAAAATAAGTAGCCTGCCAGAGGTCACACAGCCAATAAGTTAATGTAGTTTGATTTGATTCTTTCTACCTTACCCGTCTGTCCAATGAACAGTTTGCTATCCTGTATGTAATTTTCCACCCCTACAGAACCAATGTACAAAAAAGAAAGTTAACTAGGAGGAATCACATTTGATCTACAGTTATATTAACAGCTTGGAATAGTATAGATTCGTTTTTTGTTCATTGGTTTCTAGAATGTCATTAACCCCAGGGTTCAAATTATATTTTGACCCATTTCAGTTGTTGAGTTGCATGCAACATAGCTTTGCACATTTTAGCTCTTGAGTTTCTTGGAACCTGAGCTACTACAGACAGAAAACTTCAAAGTTGAACATTGATTGTTTGATGATTTCCTGGCCAAACTGTGATTCTCAAATGTGGTCCTTCAATGATGACCTTAGGTTTGTTAGCTTTTATGCAAATGACCCAATAGATTGTTCCACCATTTAATTGCCTTTATTTTTCCTCTCTCAACTGAGGTCTTGGTGTGATTATCATCGGCTTAGCCGTGACAGTGACTGGTATCACTGGTTTATCCACCTCTGCTATTGCCACAAATGGATATGTCAGAGGAGGTAATTAAACTTGTGACCCGCAACATCATTTGTAAGGTAAAGGCAACACAGGCTCAAATAGCTCACCACTGACCTTTCTGGGAGTGTTTTCAAAGGTAATACAAGTTGGTTCCTTTCTTTCCCTCCCCACCAGCAAAGGGATGCAAGAAAAATGGAGAAGGATTTAACCTTTGTCAAATCCCCAACTTTCTCATTCATGTTCCTCTCAAGTAAGAGAGAAGGTCAAATGTCATGTTTTCTCTTTTCACATCCAGGGTAGTTTCTCTCCCAGGACACCAGCATAAGTCAACTTTTCCTTTCCAGGGCTGCGTTTTAGATTGTGTTTACTTTTGGAAACCATCCTTCATCATAACGAGTGGTTCTCAGACTTGATCTTTATGCCAGGCATACCAGTCTCTCCTCAGCACAAGAAACCCCAGTGGGGCCCGAGACATGGACTTGGAAACTCAAATTAAAAGCTGTATAGTTTGCAGAAGTAAGGAAACCATAGGAGAATAGTGAATGTAATATCTTCTATCTTTCATTGCTAACAGGTCTTGGAGTTCTCATAATTCTTCTTTCCACCATGGTAACTTCTATTACTGGGTTGTCAACTTCTGCAATAGCAACTAACGGGTTTGTTCGTGGAGGTAAAATCTCTAAGATATCTAATACCCTCATCACTTGCTACGGGTATGCAAAAACTTTTTATATACTTGTTTTTGATGGGAACAAGGAAATAGCTCTGTGTTCTTGAAGCCTGGCTAAGTGTCTGGAGGATCTGGATGCAGAGGGAAGCATCAGGTATGGTGAGTATAGTGCAGATCTCTGGTCAGCTCTAGTCTCCTTTCTCATGGACCTCTCTGGAACATTGCAGGTCAAGCTTCACAGATGCACAAATGCCTCAGATAAACATTTTATTTTTCAGGCAAGTCTGCACACCTGTTGCTGGTGTTTCTTAGAAACTGACTCCTCCACATGGCTTCAGTTTTAAAGTTTAGTACATTTCAGGTGCTTCCTAGACCTCCGTGGAATGGGGATCTTTTAGAACATTTCAGGTTTTCATGGGGAGATGGATCCTTCTCTGACAGACAGACTGCTGCATCCTGAAGTCCTGGTGACTTATCTCAGTTCTGGAGCCAAACACCTTTCTTGGGGGATTTTGCAGGTCTTGGAGTCGTCATCATTGGCCTGAGTGTGGTAGTGACAACACTCACAGGTATTTCTATGTCTGCTATTTGCACAAATGGAGTAGTACGAGGAGGTAAGTCAATTAATTTACTTATGACTACAACCTTAGGTTACAGAGCAATTTTTAAAGTTGGTCTAATACTGGGAGCAAAATTTTCATGTTGCTAATTAGCCTCCAAAGTTTAAAAAAAAAAATTTAAACAGCAAGGCAACATGCTTCTCAACTAAAATTAGGGGATCTCCATAAAAGACCTCTTTTACCTAGTTCCTAGGATAAAACATGTTTTTTTTATAGAGTGACTATCTGTTTAGTAAGAAAGTATGGAATACAACAAAATATGAGGTCTATTTTTATACAAGGAAGATTCCTGCCAGCCCTCTCTTAGGTCCCTTCAGGATAGGTCTTCTCCAGCACCCTAGCTGACACTAGTGATGATTCCCATTCAGTAAATCATCCTGTGCCCAGCCTTCAAGGTTCACCCCAAACAATATGCTCCTCATGGCCAACAGGCATGAGAAGATCATCAAGAAGAAAATAAAAACAAAAAGTTTGCAAGCTATCCAGCAGCAGGTAGGCCTAGATAGAAAATGAAGTGGATGAAATTCATTATTGTTCTTCTAACTTCTTTTCTTCCTCATTGCCTTTCCCTTGGCTTTTGGGGTCTACTTTTTTGGGGACCAGGTCTTCTTAATCAGGGCCTTCTAAAACATCATCCCACCCACAAAATTCTTCCTCTGCTAACTTCTGCCTGATTCTCATTTCGACCAAGCCTACCTATTTAACTGTCTAGCTAACTTGTTTAATGAAACGAGCTAAAGGAAATAATGTGGATTTGTTCTACCCAGAAAATACACTACATTTTTAGAGAAGACTTGGTCACTTAACCCAAAGCAGTTACTCTAGTGAAAGAAATTCCTTCTCAGTAGAAGGTGGTTTTCCTGTTTTTCAGTGCATTTGTTCAATGTTATTTCCAAGTCCACTGTGCCTACCTCCAAGACTAGTTCCATATAGAAAGTTGTTGTGATGGTCTTTTAAATAATTAGGGCTCTCTCATATAGCCCTTTTTTTTTAATACATCACTAACTTGCTCTAGGTACAATGCAGGCTGTTGGCCAGTCAGCTTAGTCTTTCCTGTACACAGGAGGACACAGACATGGCCAAGGAACAGGCCATTGTTCCAAACCTTTCCTGCTTTGCCACTTAGTCCCCAATTATGGTATTTAGCAATAATCATGCCTTGTTGAGCTAAAAACATAAAAACCAAGTCTGATTTTTAGAAGGAATAATATGTAGCATTATATTGATACCTTGTTTTATACAGCAAGTGTATCCAAGAACATTTTATGGGATAGAAAAGGAAGTTGAAAGAATAAAGACCAACTTCTTCCACTTCATTTTCTTTCTAGGCCTGTTCGTTTCTGAAAATTTTGGACATAAAGTTTTATTTTACTGTAATCACATTATTAATTTGAATACTACAGTGATATTTTTTAAAGACAAAGCAATTTTTGATAAAAAATTCTTGCATAGAGCATTTTTTTTTGCATTTAAGTTTCAATAAATTGAATTCATTAAGTCAGGATACTTCTATTGTAGATTACGTACAGAGTACAAGGAATGGCTAGGTTATTCATTATGATGACACAGGAGCCCTAAAATTATTAGAAAGCTGTCATGCTTTATTAGAATAATTAACATTTAAAATTTTTCAGACTTTCAAAATCATTTGATCACGTAAATTAAATTCTTGGCAATTACTCAATGTAAAACATGTTCCTTTCTTATTTCAGGTGGAGCCTACTACCTTATTTCCCGGAGCTTAGGGCCTGAGTTTGGTGGGTCAATAGGCTTGATCTTTGCTTTTGCCAATGCAGTGGCTGTTGCTATGTATGTGGTGGGATTTGCTGAAACTGTGGTAGATCTTCTTAAGGTAAGTAAAGTTTTTCTTTATACAGTCAAGCAAGATAATTTATTTCTTTTTCCAGGGTTTAGGGGGTTATGGGAATATTATTATGGCAAGATGAGAGGGGGAAAGTTGGATATAGGGAAAGGAGCCTCAGACACGACCTCAGAAGTTCTGGCTTTGAATTCCAGCTCTCACTTTACCAACTGGGAGACTTTGGACCAATTCCACTATTCATCTGGAGTGTGTTTTCCAGATCTTTACAATGGGTTAATAATACTGTTCTATGGGCTGGGGATGTGGCTCAAGCGGTAGCGCGCTCGCCTGGCATGCGTGCGGCCCGGGTTCTATCCTCAGCACCACATACAAACAAAGATGTTGTGTCTGCCGAAAACTAAAAAATAAATATTAAAATTCTCTCTCTCTCTCTCTCTCTCTCTCTTAAAAAAAAACTTTAAAAAATAATACTGTTCTATGTGTTTCATGGTATAGATCAGATGAAATGACACATGAAACATTGTGCAAAATATGAAAAATCAGATAGTCATACTTCTATTACGCTTACAGATTTCCAAAGGAAAAGAAAGTTCAAACATAACCCACTGCAGAAAACTAGGTATTTCCTCGTTTTAGATGCCCAAACTAGAATGGTGTAGGGATAAGCACACTAATTGGCTTGTGTACAAACTAACTTATGATCTTTGTCTTATGGTAACAATGGTGCACACTGAATTTAATTAATAAAATGACCTGTATTTTAAAATTAGATGAATCATGAGCATTTACATACTTTGTAAGGCATGTTATCTTCAAGAAATGCATTATCAGGTTTGTGTTGTCTATTCTTAAATGGACTTTTAAGAATAATTTTCCAATATTCACATTGTTAAAAAAAACTCATTTGTATTCCTCTAGAATTCCCCCTGATACCCCAAAATAACTAATCATTCTTCTGAAACAAAGCACAATGTATGCATATATGCTTTTACTTAGTGCTACAGTAGGCTTTCAAAGCTGTGACTATTCTGAATCTCTACAGTTTCTAACTCCTAACCTTGGCTATCCAAGGTCTATTATCACAGAAAAAAAAAAAAAAAAAAAAGGTAGATTCTTTATCTTCTCAAATTTATAAGCACTTCATTTTTCTATTGTCCTAATGGCCCCAGGCATCAGTGTACAAAAATCTCTTCTTACTGTTAAATGTTACAATAAGATATGCAAAAAGTTGTATCTATATCTATATGCAAAAAGTTGTATCTCTAATCACTAGTGATTTTTTACCCTTAGGAAAGTGATTCAATGATGGTGGATCCAACCAATGATATCCGGATAATAGGCTCCATCACAGTAGTGATTCTTCTAGGAATTTCAGTAGCTGGAATGGAATGGGAAGCAAAGGTGAATTTCTCAAAATGATGTTATCAATTGCTGGTCAGGTTCTGAACAAATTGCAGAAATCAAGAGAACCCCATATTCAAAAAGAATTGCTATTTGCTATGGCAAAAGGAGCCACTTAGTAGTGCTAGGTAGAACCTCCAGCCCACAAAGCACCAAGTCTTGTCGTGCCTCACAGCTCGTGTGTCACATTATTGGCCTGTGCTTGGCCCTTTGTGTCATCCCAGTGACACAGCCACTAAAGTTACTTCCATCTTCATGCCCAGAACCCTTATGACCCTAGCCACAGTGCATACTAGAAGCCCATGTTTCAACCAGGTATTCCCTTTCAAGCTGCCCATGGGTGCTGAAACCCAAAAGAATTGATGGTGCATTGGGAAAAGGTAGCAGAGGCAGAACTATTATTTTCCTCTTAATCCCAGTATTTGACCAGCAAATTTTAGTGTGTTACAGGCTTTGGAACCAGAATACATCTGAATTTAACTGGCAGATTTAAAGCAGAGAGTAAATTTCTGAATGACAGGGAGCATGTCTTTTGCCTCTTTTGTAACTCCACACAGGAATCTGTGCCACTGAAAATATTCTGCAAGCCTGGAGACACTGTAACTGGTTCTCAAGTGGTCACCAGAAATGGAAAGATCGTCAAAGCCTCCCACCCCTATAAGGGAGTAGCAAACATTCCAACATGGCATCTATTTCTGGGTTATATACTCATAAGTTAAGCAATATTCACGCATTAAACAGTGTCTGCCATGTGCTGGGCCTTCTGCAAGGTACTAGAAATTCAGTTGTGACCAAAACAAGCATAATCCCTGTCACAGTTCAGCATCTGGTCTATGGATAGATGAGTAAGTAAATAGAAAAACAAATAGAAAATGGTAAATGACATAATATACTATCAAGGAAATAACAGGACACTGGGATATTAGAAAATAACAAGGGGGCTGGGAGTATAACACAGTGGTAGTGTGATTGCTTAGTCTGTACAAGCCCTGGGTTTGATCCCTAGGACCTGGAAGAAATAAAGAAAGCTAGCAAGCAAGCAACAAGCAAAAGGAGGAAGTAAAAGGACACTGGTTTTAGATTACTTTACGCCCCAAGGGAGACAAAGTAGTTCCACAGCAGTAGTGGGTAGTATTTAGAACTTCACCTTTGTAGTTAGAATTCCTAGATTTGAATCTGATTTATATCTCTGTGATGTGAGTAAATCATTTAACTCCAGCAACTTAGTGAGGCCCTGTCTCAACAAAAACAAATAAAAGATGAGGGAAGGTTAGGGATGTAGCTCAATGGTAAAGCACCCTTGTGTTCAATCTCCAGTGCTCCTCCTCAAAATTAAAATTTAAAGCTTCATCTGTTGTATTATAAGCCCTCAGTGAATGAGGTGCTTGTAGTTCAGATCAAGTATCCAGGAGAGGGCTCTTTGAAGAGGTCACAGAGACTTATAGGATGCAGGAAATAGATACATAAAGACTAAGGTGAAGTGAGATCCTGCTAGAGGGAACAGTATATGGTGATGTCAAGCAGGTACACCATTTGAAAAGTTTCAGGAACAGGAAGACCATTTGGCCAGTAGTAGACTGTTCACATGAGCACACACTGGCAGCCTGACATTAAGGGCATGATGGAAATTCCATGAACCCTTCCGTTCTCTGGTAGTAGGCCCTCTGCAGTAGGAAGAGGAAGAATTCATAGGTACTCTGCCTGGAAAAGAACTCAAATCTGTACAAGTTAAACCTTCTGGCTCCAGTTACATTCCTGGAAGTATTGTGGTAGTTTCCCACTCCCTACTTGAAATGTTCTTGAAGTGTCACCTCCAAGTACCCAAGCACATACTCCAACTGAAAATGCAGCTGCTACATCCAAGTAGAAGAGGGTCTGTTAAGATGATAGTCCATAAGGATGCACTTATCACTGACAGTGGGGAGCAGAGCCTTATTGAATAATCAGAGAGTCTTTCTCCAGTGGACAATAACTTCTACAATTATGTGAAAAGTTGTTAACTAAATCTAATTTGATCCCCTTTCATTTTGCCATTCCAGGCTCAAGTGATTCTTCTGATTATTCTTCTCATTGCGATTGCAAACTTCTTCATTGGGACTGTCATTCCATCCAACAATGAGAAGAAATCCAGAGGCTTCTTCAATTACCAAGGTACAGATGACAAACTAGTTTCTCCTCGATCCATGTTGCTCCCCACATCACTGTCCCTATCCCCCAATCGCAGCCAACAGAATTCCAGCATAGCCCAGGAAAGAGACCACATACTAGAGTTGGATTTGGGAGAGACAGGGTTGAATTTTAAATCCACTGTTTATCAGCTGGACAGGTCACCTGATGTGTTTGGGTCTCAGATTTTCCTGCTAAATGTGTGAGTGATGATAATAATAACTTCCTGAGGGAATTTTGAAAAGTAAATGAGATAGTTGTTATGAAAGTGCCTTGTAAACCTTAAAATGCTGGACAAATTATTGCTGTCAAGTAGTGGGAATAGAAATTACATGCAGGAAAAGAGAACACAGCTTGAACAATTTGTTCAACCAGTGCAGAGCACTAGAGTCAAACAAAGACATTTTTTTCCCCTTCCTGGTAGTTTTTTGGCATCTTAACCTTGCTGTGGCATTACCTAGTTGAACATCAGTGTCAGGATTTCAAGCATGAAGAATTATAGGCTTACTTAGTGTAGCATCCTGTGATAACATCACCAAGCATGGAATTTGACCTCTCTCTCCTATTCTGTTCTACACACCCACTTGTTCCTACCTTTCCACCCTGGAATCCACTGCTAAGTTTGTTTTGTATTTCACTTTATTATTTGTTCAGTTGTCCATATTTGTTTTCTTAAAAAATATCACATTACCTCTATCTTTCTGAGTCTCTTTCTCTGTAAAGATTATCTTTTTCGCTTTGGACATGAACATCCTTTTCCTTTCTATTCTTTTCCCTCTTCCCATTCATATGGTATTTTTTTTCTGATGTCTTAAATTTTCTTTCCTCTTTGTATCTGATTCTTTCATTCACGATTTTCTTCCTCCTTTTCTTTTTCCTTTCCGTTTTTCTTCTAGATTGTTTCCTTTCACTTAAGTAATATGATGGCAACCTGTGGGATAGCCTTTCTGTAGGGACAAGACACTACTTTCTCACACATGAGAATTTGGTATAGGGATCTAAGATCCAAATTCTGGGGGCAAGAGGCAAAGAGATTAGAAAATTAATAATAACATTTTAAAGTAGCTTCACCCACAGAATTCTCCTATCATTTAAATTAAAAGCATAAAAAAGAGTGTTGCTTGTTTCAGGTATGTATGCATATGAGAATGTAGTTGGTGGGGGGACATGGTATGTGTGAATGTATATGGTATACTTTGTGAATGTGCCAGTATGATGATAAAAGAGTTTTTCATCTTCTCTTTCAATCTCTTCAAGACTCAAAGAAGTCAGGCATCCTGGGTCTCTGTTAACACAAAAAATTACTGATTTTTCAGAGCTATGTCATAGAGCTCTGAAGTGTTATGATATACATTTTGACTGTTGGCAAATACTAACAAATCCATCAGGAGTACAACAGCATCTTTCAGCTCATCCCAGTTAGACTCTTGAGATATATTTGCATTTAGAGATATAGAAGCCAAAATTTTTCTACTCTGTGAAAAAAGTCTACATGATAATTTTCTTGTAATTTGTGTTATAGCATCAATATTTGCAGAAAACTTTGGACCAAGCTTCACAAAAGGAGAAGGCTTCTTCTCTGTCTTTGCTATTTTTTTCCCAGCAGCTACTGGGATTCTTGCTGGTGCCAATATTTCGGGAGATTTGGAGGTATGCTGTTTTCTCTGCTTTGTAGTTCATGGTAGTGCAGTTGATGGACAGCCCGGGGAGCTAAGAGATTGAATGTGACCCCATTTCCCTACAGATCCAAAACTATAAAATTTCTGCAAGTTTTCTTGGCTACTTAAAGTTCTCTCTTTTAATGCTCAATTTATATTCCTATTCCAGATAGTTCTTCCAAAAGTCTTAATTAGTGATATCAGAACAATTGAGTATATTAACATGATGTCAGTTTTCCAACAAAATGAATATAGTTCAGTGAGAAACTATCCAAACCACCCCTTCTCTTTTCAAGCCATAATTAATAAGAACATGGAACATTTAAGGGAAAGCAAAAGCAAAAAACAAAACAAACAAAAAAAAAAACCCAAAACAAAAAAACAACAATATTGTTACTTTGCACTCCATTCATATTATCCTGCTAAATACTGAAAGAATTGTTATATTAAAATTTTAGTTTTAATGTTTTATTAAAGATAACAAACAGTGGCCAAAATAAGATAGAAGTTTTTTTTTGTTTGTTTTTTTTTTTTTTTTGTAAGTGCATAAACACCTGAGCTCATAGGCCATTCATTTAAAGAAAGGTCTGCTTTAAAAGGTAGCCCAGGAACTCAGATGAGCTCTCTTGTTTCACTATTACATTAGGATTTACCCTCATTTGCAAGGTCCAAGATGATTAATCATTTCCAGGATCACATTCCAGGCCACAAGCAAGAGCATAAGGAAGTAGAAACAAGCAATTCCCAAACTTTGCACAGATCCCTTCTACTGGCATTTCATTGGTTAGAATTTGGTCTCAAGACCTTCCACAGTTTCAAAGGAGTCTGGGAAATGTAGTCTTCAACTGGGTATAATGTGCCAGATAAAATTTGAAGGGGTTCTAGTATTAAAAGGAGGAAGATAAGGATGGATATTAGGGAGAAATAAGAAGTATGTCTGAAAAAAAAAAGAGAAGGAACAGGTTTTAACTCACACACAAATGATTCAGATTTTACCTCAATAAATTTATAATCAACTTCAGAAGACAGGAAATATTTTCAAGAATCATCAGGAGATATGTATAAGTGGGAAGCATATGCACTGTCCTAGTGGATCATGACATAAAAATACTGAATAATTGTTCAATTAGTCAGGGATGATATCAAGGAGGTAATTTTTGAACCTGAAATGAAAACCAAGACTAGCTGCTGACTATTGGTGAGGAAATACCAAGCAATTCCAGGCAGAGAAGACAAGGATGGTCAAGCATGAGGAAACTGTGGGAACAGTGAGGAGTCTAGTTCAATGGGAAAAATCCTGATAAGGCTGGATAACCTTGGAAGGGACTTCAGGGAGAGGTGCTTCCCATAAAATGTGACTCCCTGCAAGTGGAGATTTTGCCTTCAGTTTATTCACTGCTGTATTTTCAAAGCTAGCTTTGGTAAATATTTATTGAGTTTAATGAGTTAAGGCATTTAGATTTGTTATGTTAGGGACCACAGTGCTGTGATAAATTCTTGAGCAGAGATAATAATAGAAAAGATTATGATGAAGCTCAGAAAAGTCAAGAAAATTATTCAAAATGATTCAAGTAGTAAGTATTAACACCTAATGAAATTTAATTATGGATGTTCAACTTCTGGTTTCTCAGCACTGGAAATCAAAGGTCACTCATTTAAATTTCTGCAAACTGTAAGCATACTTTCAAATTAAAGATTATTATGCTTTCCTTATACTTCTTAAAAACTAGTTTGTATTAGATGCTTGGTAGTCAGTTCAGCTTAGCTAGCACTAACTCAGTGCCTGAATTAAGACTAAGCAGGGGAAAAGGATCAAAGGGGTAAACTTTAATTTGAGTTGGGGAAAAGAAATTGAAAGAATGTTTTTACAGTGATCCACAGTAAGAAAACATTATACATCATAACCAAATGCACACTTTAAAAATTTCTTCAAATGGTTCTTCATTTCTGATAGTTTCACATCAGTTCTATTCTATTGTATTTTTTTTTTTAACACTAGCGGAATTTTTTGAATTGAATTCATGGCACAGTAGTTGAGGAAAAAGAAACAAACATGGCCATTGAGGTTGAAATGGAAGGATACCAGTGTGGAGATGTCTAATAAATAGCTAGATTGATGAGCCTAGAACTCTGGAAAGGAGAGAGGGCAGGACTGGAACCACAACCTGGATGAACTCACCTAGGTATGTGCAAGAGGGAGAAGTAAAAAGAGGTCCAAGGCAGCACTCAGGGAAACACAGACATTCAAATTATTAATTGGTGAAAGGAAATCCATTATGTAAAAAGAGAAAAAGCTTTCTAAGAGGTAAGGGAAGCCAAGAAACACTGGCGTCATAACAGTCAAAAGAGGGGAATCCTGGTTTATACCTAAAGGACTTAAAATCAGCATACTATAGTGACGCAGCCACATCAATGTTTATAGCAGCTCAATTCACAATAGCTAGATTATGGAACCAACTTAGGTGTCCTTCAATAGATGAATTAATAAAGAAAATATGATACACACACACACACACACACACAATGGAATATCACCCAGCTTTAAAGAAGAGTGAAATTATGGCATTTGCCAGTAAATGGTTGGAGTTGGAGAATATCATTCTAAGCAAAATAAGCCAATCCCAGAAAACCCAAGGCCGAATGTTTTCTCTAATATGTACATGCTAATTCACAATAAGGTGGGGAGCACTAGGGAAGAATAGCCTTACCTTAGATTAGGTAGAGAAAAGTGATGGGAGGGGAAGGGAGGGGATGTGGGGATAGGAAAGATAGTAGAATGAAACAGGCATTATTACTGTATGTATATATGTGACTAAATGACCAATATGATTCTGCAACATGTACACTCAGAAAAGTGAGAAATTATATCCCATTTATGTATGATATATCAAAGTGCATAAATGCATTCTACTGTCATGTATAACTAATTAAAACAAATTTTAAAAATTTAAGAAAAAAAAAGGGGGATCCCTCAAGAAGTAGTAATGTGGCCAAAAGCCAGAGTAGTAAAGTATGTTATGTACTGAAAGGTGACAATATGCTGGGAAATAACAAGGAATCATCAGTACTTATGGATATTATTCCTATCTGAGTGTGAAACTAAAAATAATAGATTCAGTTCAATTGAGTAAATATTTATTGTTCACACAAAATAGGGAGGTGCAAAGTGCTTACATCTGCTCAAAGTCTCAGAACCCTTCTCAAGATGGCCCATCAAGAGTTGGCAAAAGGGGACTGGCATTGTGGCTCAGAGATAGAGCACTTGCCTAGCATGCATGAAGCACTGGATTTGATACCCAGCACCACATTAAAAAAAAAAAAAAAACTAAATAAACAAAAGTATTTTGTCCATCTACAATTAAAAACATGTATGTAAAAAAAAAGAGTTGGCACAAGGGACACTACAGAGTTCACATCCTAAGCCTTTCATTTGCTAATAATACAATATAGATGGTCTGTAAATACATACCTGGGAGAAGATTTATGAAATACCCAAGTCTAATCAAGAGAGTTAAGATATGATTTCAGAAATGCAAAATCAGGATGTGGTTTTCATACTCAAAAAGCAGCAATATAATAGATTATTTATATTCAGTACTAGAAAAGAATATGATGTTAATGAAAAATTGTAGAAGAAAGTTAGATTTGAGGTTACTGCTAAAGGAAGGAAATTAATATTTTAGAGTGAAAACTAAGAATTTTTCAAAGTTGCAAACCCTGTCTATAGGTATCCAGACAAGATAATTCCTTTTTTTTCTGATCTTATAATATAGAACCATATATTAATATATTGTCATCACAATTTATGCCTTAACATATAAATCAAATTTGACCCTCATGTAACTTCTATTAAGTTATTTTAAAGCTTGTAATAGTCATAAATAAACACCAAGTCTTTGTCTTTTAATTACAAAACTGCCTTCCATCTTCACCCTTCTTATCCATGTACATTTTCTTTCTTCCCACTTAAATTAATTCACGTTTCACTCAGATCCCAAGAAATCTCTAATCAAATAAGTAAATTTGGAGACTGGGGTTGTGGCTCAGTCGTAGAGCACTTGCCTAGCACATGTGAGGCACTGGGTTTGATTCTCAGCACTACATATAAGTAAATAAAATAAAGGTCCATAGACAACTAAAAAATGTTAAATAAATAAATAAAATTTGAAATATATAACATAAACAAGGAAACTGAGGCCTATAAAATCCACAGATACCTTCTTATTTCTTAGAGTTTCTCCATTGCACACACCTGCCACACTGACTTTTGCAAACAGTAGTGTGTGCTGATATTCATAGGAGAGTGTGGGGGGTAGGGAGGGGTAGTGATCACAGAATGGTTCCACAGGCTGGCCTACTCCATGTGAGAGCAGGTTTGCTTGGTTCACTTGTGGTTTCCAGGTTTCACACTGAGTCTGCCTTCACTGTGAGTGACCTTTTTGATGGACTTAATCAGCATAATTTAAGTAAAAAAAAAAAGTCTCAAACTTTTGTTTGACTGTATTGATTGCTTATTTGTATTGATGAGTTTTCTTGTCCTCTAGTGGGAGACTAATGCCTACTGGGATTTTACTTCCCCCAATTCAATATTTATTGACTCCTACTATATGCCAGGCACTGTCCTGTATAAACAACGAATGCATTAAAATCTCTATTTGATAATTCTTGTTAAGTTGAATTGAATATAATTCAATATGCTGCTTGGAAATTGATTTGATATGATTTAGCCCCCCCAAATAGGATATAAAATGGTAAATTAAATATGATGTGAACTCAGCTTAGTGAATGTATATACATTTATGAGCAAGAGAGAAGCCCATTTTCTGGTATAAGCTTGAATTTGCCCTTATTTATGCCTGCTTATGGAAATTAAACATCTCCCATTGTGGTTATTTCTGAACTAGATTCCAAATGGGGATTTGAGAAATTGAAGAATTTGGTAGATTATGCTTTTTGCTCACTCTCAAGTGACTTCTTTTTAAAGGCAAGCCTAAGCTCAATATAAAACAAACACACACATGCAGGTATCATCAATGTGTTTGTATATTGTCCCCTAATGCTTTAAGGTCTGATGCAGCCACACAAAATCACAGGAGACAAAGGGAAGGGAGAGGCCTTGGTAAGTGAACTACCTAATGTACTTTTCTATAAAATCTCCCTCTGGGGCAGTGAGAGATGTCGTCTGTTCAGCACAAAAGTTTTACAGGATTCATAATTTGCTCTAAGCACTTTGTCTTCATCCAGAAAAAGTTCAGGCTCACCACCTTGCCATTTTCTCCATCACTTCTTTAGAATTTGTCTTAGGAAGTGTATCTTAAAAATTTGAAAAATCAGAAATAACTCCAAGCAAACTGTGTTTATTATTCTGCCCTGTCTTCTCTCCCACATTATTTTTTGAAAGGACCCCCAAGATGCCATTCCTAGGGGAACCATGCTGGCCATTTTCATCACCACGGTTGCCTACATAGGGGTTGCTATTTGTGTAGGTAAGTTGTATGTGTCTGGTATCAGAATGTCAGAAGTACAAGGAGCCCAGTCATTCTTTATGTCTGGAGGGCTTTCAATGGAACCTGAGTTGTTTTTTTTTTTTAAGGCAACAATTTTACTTCCTTTCTTGGTACCTAAATGTTAATGGTTTGGATCTTTTTGGCTTTTAATGCAATTGAGCTGTAAAGCAGGCATCCTGGGTCAGTGCAAGAGCAGAGCTAATCAGATTGTCATTTTGCCTGAGCCCAAAGAGGGCCCCATTCTGCTCCCATGGGTGATAATTTCACTGCTAAGAAAGCCCTCGGCTTCCAGCACCCATCTCCCTTGCCCTAGGAGGAAGGTAAAGAACAGACTAAGGCAAAAAAAAAAAAAAAAAAAAAAAAAAAATCAAACTAAAACAAAACAAGAAATGGCCTTAGGAAAGTATGAAAAATGTAGAATTTATGAGAGTATCTCATCTTTGTACTGCCATGTCTAATATGGAAATGTCACTGTCACCAATTGGCAGGAAATCAGAATAAGACCTAGCTGCTGGCAATGTGGGCGGCCAGCCCCCATATTGCTCACTGAGCAGAAAATATGTGTATTTTCTTGCTGTTCCTGAGTATGACTTCAGTTCCACCTGCTGCCTGCAGTCACACCTATTCCTGGTTGCCCCACCCCCTTACCCCATATTTAGGCCATAGCAGGAGAGAAAGAAATTTGGCTTCCCGAGATGCAGACAAGAAAACCCTTTTCTGTATACATTAGATAATACAGACCCAGGCTGGTTGACTATGGAGGCCTGATGACTGTTTTACCAAAGTGGACTTCTCAGAGGTTCTCTGCTTCCTGTAGGGGAAACTGGGAAAACACATAGAACTTAAGTTGGTTTCTGAAAGATAATGAAAAACAAAAGCAAAACCCTTTGATTCTTTCCTATCTCACTGCCTCTTATTTGAGAAAATTGGATAACATTGTTAAATGTATTGTTGTGTCATTTCCAAGTTTAGTTACATGTAAAGAGACTTTGTTTCAATGCTTTAGAAAATCAACACACTTTTAAATGACAATGAAATCACCTAAAGTTAAATTTCCCCCCCTTTTTTTTTTCAGACATAATAAAGATGAGGGAATGAGCAAGTTAGAGATCTGATGTCAGAGATTCTTCCTGTTTTGGCCCCCCTATATGTAGGGGGGAAAAATCTGCATTTCTATATCCTTCCCAGGGCAGCCATGGAGTCAACATCCTGGTTGTTTCTGTTGTTGCTATTGCTGTTGTTGTTGTTAATTCAGATAATGGCTCAGGGCCTGGCTTCATGAGAATTTGGAGAGACCTATTATGCAGAAGTTAAAATACATGATTCATAAAAGTCAGTTTGACATAAATGAACAATGCAAAGAGGTAAAAATTTAGAATGAATAATTTTGCTCAGTAATCAACAGCCATAATTTGGAGTGTGTAAGCAGAGGCTGGCAGGCCACTTCTCAGGGTTATGGTAAGAAGGATTCACTGATTATTGTTAGTGGCTCCTACAATTCAAAGACTCTATGATGATTAAGTCTTTCCCAGACTCAAAGAATGTGAATTCCATGACTAACACTGAAGGTTCCTGTTATTAGTTCCTGACACTGGGACCTGTCTTAATTAGAACCTATTCTGGGTAGAGTGTGAAAAGCGATGTAAGCAGCTTTATTGGTTGGCATTTCATTTGCATAATATTTATCCTTTATGTAATTTTTAAAAGTTTATGTATTTTTCACACATATATTCATATATTTCTTTAATCCTACCAAATACAGAATGGTAAATACAGTCCAGAAAAACTCAAGGAAAATCAGTAGTTAAAATATATATCAAGAGTCTTTAAAATGGTCAAAATTCCATTTCTGAGAATCTATCCTAGAGAAATGTTTTGAAATAAAGAAGAAAAATTTACACACAAAGATATTTATTATAGAATATTTGTAATAGAAAAAGAACAAATACTCAAACGTGTGAAAATAATAAAATGGATTAACTGAGAGAGATGTTTGATACAACATTTGACCATAAATATTAAATTTAATTCCATAATGCTTTCCCTTGTTTCCCTCACTGACAAGGAAATATATCCTTCTACTTGAAAAGCATGTGGTCAGTAGCACTAAGCCAGAAATACGAATTGAGTACATACTGTGTGCAAAACATTGCCATGCACATTTTCAGAGATCAAAAAGTAAGGCAGTCTCAACCCCCAGGTCTCTCAGAATAGCTGTTGAGAGCTAAGACTTAAACCACCCAAGACAGTGAAGATGTCAGCCTATATTCTGACAGGGCCACTCCCAGGACTCAAAGGATGGGAGCCTCCAGGAGCCACATCCCAAGAAGCACTGGCCATGAACAGAGACTGGGAATAATTCTTTTCAGACTCAAAGTCAATTTAGTGTTTTTTCACAAGAAAATCATAGGGGATGAGAATTCTTCTAAAGAAATGACAAGCCATAATTGTCTCCACAGCAGCCTGTGTGGTCCGAGATGCCACTGGAAGCATGAATGACACCATCATTTCTGGGGTGAACTGCAACGGGTCAGCAGCCTGTGGGTTGGGCTATGATTTCTCAAGATGTCACCATGAACCATGTCAATATGGACTGATGAACAATTTCCAGGTTTGAACTGCCAAAAAATAATAACAATAAGTATAAAATGTTTTTTGTTGTTGTTTTTATTTTTATAATATTAGAGATAGGGAAACTTCTGAACCTGCAACTGATTGATTTGTGAATTCAGCGAGAAACGATTTGTGTGGCATGGAAAAAGAGTGATACAGGCATTCTGCAGTAGCAATTCCTGGGGTTACATTTACCATGGTAGGGAGACAATAGGTGATTGTATGAATTAATCACCAGGAGAGAGTACCACCTGGCTCTAGGTACCTTTTGATCAGTCATGCAAGATTTCATGGTGGAAAGAAGCTTAGATCAATTGGCACTTGGAATGCATTTCATCTGTGGACTTTGAATTAGGAAAACCCTGTAAGGAGCCCCTGGAGTACCCAGAAGACAAGAGAAAAAGAGAAATTGTGAAAGGAGGGAGAAAGTGAGGAGGAAAGAGTAAGGGAAGTTAGAAATATGTAGGACTTGAAACATTGATTTATCTGCATGATTGGTGAGGAGAGAGAGAGAATTAAATGTGTCGTGAAGTCTTCATTCATCTATTTTAACAACTGGTGCAGAGAAATTAACTCAGCTGAAGTCATTATTCCAAAATATGTCTTAAATTGATAGAATCTCATCATGTCTCAGATCTAAAATTATGTTTAGTCAACACAGAAAAAGCAAAGGTTTGAAAAGGCTCTGTGTGCAGAAAGTCCTAGAAACGCCTCTAAAAAGACTGGTAAACAGCTGAGTCCCTTCCCAAACCTTACTAAAATACCACGCTGAGTCCCTTCCCAAACCTTACTAAAATACCACTTTCTGCTAGATAGAATTTTTCATCATCAAAGAAACATATGACTGGCCTGGAGTTGTAGCTCAGTGGTAGGTAGAGCAGTTGCCTAACATGTGTGAGGCACTGGGTTTGATCCTCAGCACCACATAAAAATAAATAAGTAAAATAAAGGTATTGTGTCCATCTACAACTAAATAACCACAAAGAACAGAGAGAGGGAAAGTGCTGTCAAAACCCTTGAAACCATTTACTTCTTTATTTTTTCCAGTATCTTCTAAAAATATTGTGGTAAGCATTTATTATTCTGTGTATAACAAAAATGCAAATTCCATTTTGAAAAAAAAAAGTAAATATTAAGAATTATGGGGTGGGGCACAATCTCCTTAGAAGTAATTAGTTATAAAAGATTCCAAATCACAGAAAGTGGAGAGGGGAGCATTTGCATTAAAATGGAGCTAATGTTTTAAACATCTATTGGATGAGTCTCCTTACTTGGCCCTTTCTTCTCAAGGTCATGAGCATGGTATCAGGGTTTGGCCCCCTCATCACAGCTGGAATCTTTTCGGCTACACTTTCCTCTGCCCTGGCCTCCCTCGTCAGTGCACCCAAAGTGTTCCAGGTAATACAGGCATGAAGGAGCTGTGCTTCTCCCTACTGCTACTTCCACTGAATGTGGATTGAGCTGAAATATTCGTTCTCGGTGGCAATCATTTTCCATCATTTTCTGAAACAGTTAATGTTTGCATCTGGCTCAAGTGCTATGTCTGCCACATAGTCAAGATCGATTCAAATAATATAAAAAATGACAAACTGCAGTGTTAACTTGTGCCTCATATTGTGTATCACTTAATCTTTCCCCAAATCTTCTTGTTTGAATCACCTAGAGAAAATGACTGTGCATAGATATAAGTGACAAATTTCTCCTCTTTTTTTTTTTTTTTTTCCCATTAGGCTCTGTGCAAGGACAACATCTTCAAAGGCCTGCAGTTCTTTGCAAAGGGATATGGGAAAAACAATGAACCCCTGAGAGGATATTTTCTCACTTTTGTGATAGCCATGGCGTTTATTCTTATTGGTTTGTAGTTTTCTTGTTCTTACTGAAAGCCAAAAAATTCTTCTGATTACTCAGAATTTACCCTTGAGTTTGAGAAATTACCTACTTTATGATTAAGATTCCATTTGGGAATGTTGGAGTCTAAGAAAGAAATGAGAAATCCTTGTGTGTAGAAGCCCTTTGGGAAACTGGAGCTAGACTCTGGACTTTATCTGTTCTTTGAAAGTGAATGTTGGAAACCCATCCAACCAAACACAACTGAATCCTTCCTCCAAACTGCCTGATATTATCGAACCTCAGTATTTTCCTGCAGCTGCCATATCTCCCACCCTGACAGTAGAACTGAATTGTCTGTGTCAGTGTTTCTAAAAATAAGGTTCATTGGCCAACTACTCAGAATCACCAGGGTGTTTGTGAACATGCAGATTTTTCAGGCCCAACTCTAGAGTTAATGAGTCAGAGTCTCTGACAATAAGGAATCTGCATTTTTACAAGCTCCTCAAAAGACTCATAGACCATTAATATTTGAGAACCACTTAACTGGATTATACTCATGGCTTCCTCTCCTCAAGTAATAAAGAAGCAGCTCTGTGAGCTTGGAAAGGTGCATCCCTCAGCTGTAGCCTGCGCACGCCTCACTCCTCCCCAAAGCCGCACCTTTGCTGCTGAGCACACTGGAGGATAGGAGGCAAAATGCAAAGTTCAGATGGGAACCACACTTAGGCAGCTGCACCTTCCTCAGCACCGTGGTGCTGAACTATGGTTGCTCCTCATCATAATGCATGAAACTCTGGGAGCTATAGTTCATGAATCCACCTAAGATCTCTATGACGTTGAGGAGGGGAATATATAACTCTCAGTTAGATTTTTTTTAAAATTAAATTAAAATGATTACATATCTCTAAAGATGTTCCAATTATGTAATTTAACCTTTAAGGCCTCAAATGATTGCCCCATGCTGAATTTAAATGATTCTACAGTCAAAGTTTAAACATTTGTGTATAAATTAAATGCTATCCTTTAAAATCACTCTTTCAGAAAAACATGGATTAGCTCCATATGCAGATTTTATGGTAGCATTTTTTGCATATTTCCCAACTGGTTTCTGTGTTCTAGAATCATACCCAGTTGCCACCTACACTCGCATCATTAAGGATTATAGATGTCTGAATCTCAGATTAATGAGGAAGTCTGTATTTTTTTCTTGTATCATACAGTAAACAATCTGGTTAGCATTAAATCATACCATATTTTAGCCACTGAGGTCAAAGTATTTTAGAGATGCAGAAAAGTATGAAAGAGCCAAAAGAGTCCTGAAAGTTATAGAAAAAATACTGGAATATGCAGAAAGATTTTCAGTTGGTAGTTTCTGGTACACTGGTATTTAACTAATCTGTCACTTGGTAGAGCCTTTTGGTTATTTACATAGCAGACAAAAATCATGGTATTTGTTGGTACCTCCAAAATAGAGTATGCTCCATCCCCAAAACTTCTAGGTACAACTCTTGATTGCCTATTTTCTGATTGGTAGGTTTTTCTTGATCTCACTTAATAGAAACCCGGGCTAAGAGTATATATGTTATCCTAAAGAAAAAATCACTAAATTTTTAAACTTTGACAGATGCTAGCTATATTTTCAATTTCCAAATAAAGTCAGGCTTCCAGGCTATAACAGCTGTTCAGCCCCCGATCTCATCACTCAGACGTACATGTTTGATTTTGCTTTTTTACAGCGGAACTGAACACCATTGCTCCCATCATCTCCAACTTTTTCCTGGCCTCATATGCACTTATTAACTTCTCCTGCTTCCATGCTTCTTATGCTAAATCTCCAGGTAAGATGACATTTCAAAACTGGAGTCAGCCTAAGCAAACAGTTAGTTTGTCTCAATAACATGAAATAAGTCAGTGAAAAGTGCTCAATCTGTGTTTATATGTTTTCATATATCCTAGTGGGCAGTGTAATCCACTTTATTTTGGTGAGTTGGGGGATGGCTTCTAAAATAGAAAAAGAATCATTTGAGCAATGGCCTTTTTGACCAACCGTAAAGTCAATTTTCTCCTGTGGCAATAAATTATTCATTGCAAGAGAAACCACATTTATTTCAGCAGTAGAAAAACACCACTATTTATTTCCAGGGTGAAAGTGACCACAGAAGTGGAATAAATGTATATATTTGAGACTTCCTTACTATCAATTTGTTTCCTGCCCATGGTGCAGAAGGGAAGGATGAGTAGCTCCCATAATTACCTGCTGAGTGCAGGCAATGCAGATTCACGTTGGGCCCCATGATGTTGATGCCAGTGGCGTCTGTGCACTTTTGGGGCTAGGTTTTAAAGTCGTTCAGAATTTTACACCAAAGAACTTTCCCTTACGCAGTCATCCCTCATCTCTTTTTGGCTTCAACTGGCCAGTAGAGATCCTCTGCCTTTCCTCCAAAAAAATAAAGTCTTGTCATCATCAACCCTTAAAAAGTTCCTCACAATGAAGATTTTGTCAAACATATCAGACACTGCCTTAGGGACTACTGCCTTCCCAAGCCTTTGGAAAACCTGCTGGCAAGAAGATGAAAGATAAATGGACAGGGAACCCTTATCTACCCAAGGCTTCTGGATTGTAGGAGATGTAGAAAGACCTTTTGTTTAGTTTTGTTATATTCTTTTAACACAAAGAAATATTTGACCCTATGGCTTGTTATAGCTATTTTTGAAAAACAAGGCGGAGTTATAAAGGCTGGTAGGAAAATGAGTGAAAAGGAAGAAGGGAAAGAGAGAGAAGAAAAATAGAAAAAATGTATAGAAGGAGGCAAACACACAAACTCTTATTATAAATCAATATCTTTCTCTCTCTCCCTCCCTCCCTCCTTCTCCCTCTCCTTCTCTTCTTGTCCCTCCCTCTCTCTTTCTCTTTAACACAAACACACATACACACACAGAGAGAGAGAAAGAGAGATAGAGAGATAGAGAGAGAGAGACGCCAGACTCAGAAAAATAAAAGTATTTCTGATGATGTTCTCGAAGTGCTATTTCCATCTTGTGGTTATTTAGGAAATTGCTCCTGGAGACTTTTACAATTGTGTTGTGTTTTGGCAACTGCAAATGTAAAATGTACTTCATCCAGAGACCAAGTGCCCTCCAAATCAGAGTTTCCCCATCCTGACCATACTGTCTCCTGGCTTTATTCATTTCAGAGAACTAATAGAACATGGAAACCTATGTATTTAGGAACTGTGAGAAATATTTTCATTACAAAATGTGTGATATATTAATATATTGGGTTGAAGAAGTCATTGCTAGAAAAATCTCTCCTTCTTTTCTCCATGGATTATTGTTTCTGAAAAGACAGGCCTATCCTCTTAGGGTTATGGGAGAGCTGCCAAGAAGTCAAGCAGATTGACTCCTGCTGACTAAGAATAGTCATGTGCAAAAGCTGAATGTCTTAATCCTCTCTCTCCTGGATAACCAGGAAGTTCCTCCTCCCACTCTTTCCATCCCTCCTGCCTCCTTTCAACCCCTGGTGGCTTAGATTTTAGATGCCTAAGCTTTGGAAAGCACAATTGGGGCATACAGGAAGAATGAAGGGGTCTGTGAGTAAAATTTTCCAAATGCTTAATATTTCCCAAACTTTACAGCATCATGTTTGGTATAACCACCACTTTCATAGGCCAGGGACCTTGGGGCTGGGGATGTGGCTCAAGCGGTAGCGCGCTCGCCTGTCATAGGCCAGGGACCCAAGATTATAGGAAAAAAAAAATAACAGAGTTAGAAAATGGACCTCAAAGTTCTGATTCTTTAAGACAGAAAAACACACATTACCTGCATTCTTATAAAATTCAGTAGCCTGATAACAGTAGTGTGAAAAACTTGTGGATTTTTTTTTTTTCAGGATGGAGACCTGCATATGGGATTTACAACATGTGGGTGTCTCTTTTTGGAGCTGTGTTGTGTTGTGCGGTCATGTTTGTCATCAACTGGTGGGCAGCTGTTATCACCTATGTCATTGAGTTATTCCTCTATATCTATGTGACTTATAAGAAGCCAGGTAAGATAAGGACTGTCCAGGATGGGGTTTCCAAATCTCTCTCTATCCATTCATTCAGCATTTACTAAGCAGCTTAGGTGTGCCATGTACAAGGTAGATAGTAATAATGTAATGTAATGTAGAAATAACAACAACTATGTCATATAATCATTTAATCCTCATGATAGTGTTGTAGATTAGTATTACTCTCATTTTACATACAAAGAAATGAGAGTTCATAGAGTTGACCACTTGTAATGGTCAGGATGTGTTAGAGCTGACATCTTAACCAGAGGAATATCATCCCAAATCCCAAAAGCTTTCCATTACAGCACCTTCTGTTTCTATGTCCCAAATGAAATACATGTCCTGTCCTCAGGAGTTCCCAGAATAGACAATTAATTATGATACAATATAGTAAGCAAAACCATGAAAATAAGAAGAATAATTTGCTAAGAAAAGGGGAGGGAGGGAGTCATTTCCTTGATGAGAGTTGTCTAAGAAAATTTGGGGGTTCATGGCTTGAGTTCTCAGGGTCAGGCACTCTGTACAAAATAAGTACTTGTTGAGTGAACAAATAAATTGGTTATAAAAGAAAACAGTAAGCAACTAAGAGACAATTAATGGAACAGGGTCAGGGAATGACGTTCTAGGCAGAAGGACAGCAGGAGTGAAGTTAAGGATGCACATAAGCTAATGGCATTTTGGGGAAGCTCCAAGGCCTTAACACATTGATTTGTTTGGTACTAAGGAGAAGGGACTTGATGTGAAGTGAGAGGGGTTGGCTGAGGCCAAGGAAATAAGAAATTTACATGGCCTGTGAAAGAATCAGGATATGGAGAACAACAGAAAGGTGCCATAGGTATTCAGTTGGAGAAGCATAACTGGACCTGAACTTTGGATTTTGACTTTAGAACCAGTGAGAAGGGTGAACTGAAGCAAGGAGTGACTAGGGAACAGGGGGTACTGAGAGGCCCCTGGTCACCATAGAATTCCCCTTTCCTCTCTCTGCCAGTGAGGTAGAGATAGTATAAAACAACTTTGGATGGATTTGTTTTGTTTTTCTTTATCTATTTTCAACATCAGATATCATTTACATGTGGTAGTTGTTCATCCCTTTTTGAGGTACATTCCGCAAATTTTGACAAACTTATACAGTCCAGTACCTACACCATAATCAAGATGGAGGACATCCCTAAGGTGCCCTCACACCCCGTGTCTTCAATCTCCTTTCTCTAGAACTTGTCCCTGGCAACTACTTTTCTAATTTCTGATTCTATACCTTAATCTTTTCCAGAAAAATCCTATAAATAGGACCATGTAATAATAGCCTTTCACTTAGCATAATCCTCTGGATTTATCCATGTTGTCACAGGTATAAGTCGTTTGTTCTTTTGTATTGATGAGCAGCACCCTATTATGAATATATCACAACACTTTAAAAAACTCTTCACAAGTCAATGAGCATCTAATTTATTTTCAGTTTAAGATGATTATGTATCCATGTGCTATACTTATTCATACACATGTCTTCATATGGACCTAAATTTTCATTTTACTTGAGTAAATATCTAAGATTCAGATTTCTGTTTATATAGTGAGTATATACATAACTTTAAAAGAAACTGTCAAATTGTTGTCCATAGCAGCAGTATCATTGTCTGTTCCCACCAGCAATGAAAGAGTCCTAGCTAGTTGCTTCACATCTTTGTCATCATCTAGAATTGTCAGTTGCTTTTTTAAAAAGCCATACTAATAGACGTATAGTGCTATGTCATTGTGGCTTTATTTACTTTTTCTCAGTGACTAATGATGTTGAACATCTCATTTGCCATTCATATATCTTCTTTAGTTAAGTGTCTGTTTCAATCTTCTGCTCATTTTTTTCCAATTGTTTTCTTATTCAATTGTGAGAGATTTTTGTTTGGTCTGTTTTTTAGTTTCTTGTACTAGGGATTGAATCCAGGAGTGCTTTCCCATTGAAATATATGCTCAGTCCTTTTTAATTAATTAATTTATTTATATTTGTCATGAGATGGGTCTCACCAAATTGCTAAGGGTCTCCCTAAGTTGCTGAGGCTGGCCTTGAACTTGCAATCCTCCTGTCTTAGCCGTCTTAGCTGCTTAGATCAAGTGGCTGGATTTATATGCAAGTGCCACCATGCCTGGCATGACAAATCTTTATATATTCTAGATACAAATCCTTTTACAGTATGTGTTTTACAAATATCTTCTCCGGGTCTGTGGCTTCTATTTTTATTTTCCTTATAGTTTGTTTTGAATAACAGAAGTTCTTAATTTATATGATGTCTTAATCATCTTTCATTTTTTTTATTTATATGATTTAGCAATTTACATCTGACTTAACTTTCCCTAGTCCAAGGTCACAAACTTCTACAAGTTTTAATGCTTTGGTGATTTCATTAAGGTCTACTATCCCCTTGGGGTCAATTTTTGTGTAGGGTGTGAGGTGTGGTTCAAATTTCAATTTTAGGATATAAATGTCCATTTGACTAAGGGGGTTTTTATTCCTATAAAAATGAGTTGTCTAAGATATGCTTAATGCCTAATGCATTGTCAGTACTTGATCAATGTTAACGTATTTTTTACTTCCAGTTAATCATCTCCAACTCACTTTCTAACTCTCCAGAGCAAGAGTGGAGGGAATAGGTTCCTCCATCTTGGAATGGGTCTGTGCATTTCTAGCCTATTAAAGTCCATTTAATATTTGAATTTGTTTTTGAAAAAGGAAGGAAGGAAGACAGGAAAGAAGGAAGAAAGAAGGCAGGCAAGGGATGGTAGTGCTGACTTCCCTTGTTATGATTGTGTTCTAAAAGATCAACCCAAAATGCTAGCTAAAGAGCCTTGATCCTATTCATGGACATCTAGAAGCATAAATCCCTGAACTGCTCATTCTAACTCTTCAAATATAAAGATGACTGCACACTATCTGTATAACTGAAATTGCTTTCAATTTAAGAATTTGTGAAGATCCCTTGAATTTATTCAGGGCTGACCATTTTCCCCAGTCCTTCCACCTGCAATGTAGTTATCACACAGCCTCTTCCACCAGGCAAGATTTCTGAGACTGCAGCTTTACAGGCTGATCCTTAGCTGGAAAAAAGTCTTGTTTCTGAGGATTCACATAGTGTTCACAAAGCTCTTTCTAGGAAACACTGTTGCATTTTCTCTAATTTGGGCACAGATCTCTGCTTGCATAGCCAGGGAAAATTATATAAGTGGATGGCTTGTAACAATTTTGTGTGTGCCAATTTCCTCCTTGGTCCACAGATGTGAATTGGGGCTCCTCCACACAGGCTCTTTCCTATGTGAGTGCTTTGGACAATGCTCTGGAATTAACCACAGTGGAAGACCATGTGAAAAATTTCAGGTAAAGTTGGCTACTCAGGCATCTGGTATGTTCCACATCAGAAGAGGCTTTTCTTTTGTGCAAGAATAGAGTAATTACAAGCTTTGTGAGTATGTTCCAAAAATGAGCAACTGCCATACTTTCATAGCAGCACTTCCTACAAATGAGTGCTTCTTCCTTCCACACTGGGTCATGCCTACCCAAAACCATAACCCCTTATGGTGCCAAGTGTCACCTTCCATGCGTGGAGATGGAAAAGTGGCCTAAATGACATGATTTTGGAGAGATGTCTTAATTATTATTAATTAAAATATAATTATTAATCATCTCCATTCAGCTTGAGCTTACTGAGTTCCTTTCAGAGCAGTCACACTTGGGCTTTTCTTTAGTTATGTCTTATTTTTTTATAATATTTATTTTTTGGTTTTCGGTGGACACAACATCTTTATTTTATTTTTATGTGGTGCTGAGGATCAAACCCAGCACCCCGCGCATGCCAGGTGAGCACGTTACCACTTGAGCTGCATCCCCAGCCCAAGTTATATCTTATTTTGAATGGAACCTCTCAGCACAAGCTGGCAAGACAGAAGGAAAAAAAAAAAGAAAAAGAAAAAGAAAAATAGTGAATAGTGACTAGAGAGGGACAGGTTTCGTTGATATTTGGGGTAGAGCAGTATCCAGACCATAAAAGGCAAGTAGACCCCAAACTGCCTTTTCCCGGCTTTACACTTTTGCTGTGACTGACTAGACTATGAATACAAAGATGTTGGTGGGAAACCCAAGAAATAATCAGGGGAGAAGCGGTTTCGTTTTTCATAGCCTCTGTACTGGCTGTTTCCAATAGGGCATTTCTGCTTTCAGCGGCTTCCTTAATGGCCAATTCTATATCTTCTCTTCTTTACTTTCAGGCCCCAGTGTATTGTTCTAACAGGGGGACCCATGACAAGACCTGCTCTCTTGGACATAACTCACGCCTTTACCAAGAACAGTGGACTTTGCATCTGCTGTGAAGTCTTTGTGGTAAGAGACTCTTCATCTATGAAAAGTGCTTTTTTCTCCCTGCTCACCTTGTGTTACTTAGGCCAGCAGGGAAGGTACGTGCAATGATAGAAAAATAACAAAAAACTCTGGACAAGAGCCCTCTTCGTTGATTCATAGATCAAGGACAAGCAAGAGCCCGGGATCCTGAATTTTAACCGGTAGTTGAAATGTTTTTCTGATTTCATAGGAGACCAACTAAAAGTGATAAATATTTCTAAAGGATGGCCTTTGAGTCAAGAAAAACAGAACTGGCTTGGAAATAAAACGAAAGCATTTGGGGTGATAACTGTCCTTCGAAATGTGAAAGGATGGAAGGAGCCAGAGAGAGAGCACTATTATATAGACTAACTGACGAGGAGAGAACCAGACATAATGGCCTTAAATGACAGCATGTGGAATTTAGATGAAATATTTGGGTAAACCTGATGACACCGCAGATATCTAGGGAATTAAAGCAAGTTTTCCATGTCTTAGATAAACAGTCATTGCTGAATGAATTACTTTTTGTTTAGGGAGTATGTGGTAGACAAATAATAATTAATTGGTGATTTTCTAAGGAAGTATTCATATAGTGGTTAAAATTTTAACCATAATTATTCTCAGGTGGGGAGAAAGCATTAAAATTATTATTTAAAATAACAATGTGTAGGACTGGGGCTATAGCTCAGTAGTGAGTGTTTGCCTAGCATATGGAGACCCTGGGTTTGATTCCCAGGATTTAAAAAAAATAAAAATAAATAAGGTCCAAATCTTCCAAACTAGCCCACTTCTACTAGTATTCCCATGTCATTCCCTTTCTCTTTTCTGTTTTTCTTGTGCGTGCAAACACACACACACACACTCAGCTAAAAATCCTCATCTATTGATGTATTTTTGTAGTACTTAAGTGCTTACCTATTCTTCCAAGCTTTTTCCTAGTTTTTCTTGTTTGATCAGCCCAATGAGGCAAAAATTAAACAAAGCTGTGTTCTCAATTTACTGATTGTGAAAGTGAGATTCAAGAAAATTAAATTAATGCTCATAATCACGTGATAAGACAGTGGCAGAGTCAGGACGTCAATCCAGGCCCCTGAGTGTGCTCTGCATTGCACAACGTGGAGTAAACCTCAGCAGACTTGCATCCTTGGGAGCACTGTTAGAATCAGGTACCACTACTCACATTTCCAATGTCAGCCAAGGAATAGGCCATCAGGAGGCTGTGTGACCCTGGGGCCAGTCAGCTCCGTGATGATGCAGGGGCTAATTTACCACATGTCACCATGAGCAGCATTTAAGCCTCTTTTTACACCTGGTAATATTCTAAAATCTATATGAAACGAGTTGGTCATATTCTCCTTCCTCTCTGCGCTTATATGACAGTAACTCAAACAATATAACTAAATGCAATTATCCTATAGTGGGAGGAGAGAATCCTACTGAATATATAAGATTGACAGGTTAAGTAACGGCCAGCTGTGACTCCAGAGGATTTTTTAAAAGCTTATCAAGAACCCTTCTCTCATATTATCAACTTTGGTGCCCTGGATTAGTGGATTTCATTTTGGCCAATATAATATAGGAGTTGGTTTTGATGGAATAAGCAGTTTGAGGTGTTTTTCTTCTCTAGCAATTTAGAGAAAATTTAGTTTAGCAGGCAATAAAGTATCTTCAGAACTAGAGAAATGAACTGGGAATATAAACTGTCATATACTGACTGGGGAGAAAAAGTCTTCTACAGAGACAAGAGATATTGCTTTTAATTAACCCTTTGCTGCTTTAACTGTAATAAAGGAGTATGATGCTAGAATATCATTTCATTTGAAGTAAATACCTCAGACTGTGACCTTTGCTGTTTGGCATGTATATGGGTGACATTGTACATTACTGTGTTGGTCTCTCCATGTAGGACCCAAGAGTCTTGTTCCCGGGTGCTACAGTTCTCTTGGGGACAAAAAATAGTTACTGAATCAGTTAATGACTTTCCAGTTAGTTACTTTCTATGAATTCCTGTGGTTACAGATGCTGTTACCATTTTTAGACTCCAGCTGTCAATCATTTTTGCAAAGAAACAGATGGAAGGCAATATGGGGGGAGTCAGCATACCCTCAGAATTTTTTTTGAAAGTGTATGTGCATTGGTTGATGGTTAGGCCAACCTTGTGGAAAATGTTAAATGGTGATGATAAGAAAATGACAGTTTTGTTTTTAACCTTAGGAAGCTGGTGCTCTTGGGCTTTTGTGACTAACAGCCGAGTTCTGAATCACTGTTTTGCCACCTATTAGCTGTAGGTCCCTTCGGCACATAATTTAGTCACTCTGACTCAATATTCTCAGTTATAAAATAAAACTAATAAAAATACCCCCTATATTGTAAAGTTAATATGAGAATCATATAAGATAAGCTTTCAAGTACTCAGTTTGGTGTCTGTCAAATAGTAAATGCTCATTTAATTTTAGTTTTATTATTATTGATCCTGCTATTGTCATTATAGTTATGTTTGATATACCTGGCTGCCATTTTCATTTCAGAAATACAAGGCAAAAATAAAGACCTAAAGAATCCTCTCTTAAAAAACTAAGCCGGGCACTGAATTTTGAGCTTTTGGGGTATCCAGCTGTTTGGTCATGATGGAACATTGAGATATGTTTTCCTACCAGACATGAGACAGCTAGCTCTGCTCCACTGCTCTGTGGCCTTCAGCCATTAAGCCCTTGTTTGAAGTGCTCATACTACAGAAAGGAGCAAGACCCACAATTCACTGGCTTTTTGGTGTTGGTGGGTAATTGAGAGCTTGTGATCATAGTTGCCATTTCCTGAAATCGAGGCTGTTTTTTCCTCCTCTGAGGTACTGCGCCTCACAACATGCCAGACAAGCACTCTACCACTGACTTACATGCCCAATTCACTTTTTATTTTTATTTTATTTCTGATATCAAGGATTGAACCCAGGGATACTTAGATACTAAGCTAAATCCTCAGCCCTTTTCATTTTTTATTTTGAGACAAATTCTCGCTAAGTTGCTGAAGTTGACTTTGAACTTGAAATCCTCCTGTCTCAGCCTCCTGAGCCACTGGAGATTACAGGTGTGTGCCACCACACCCGGTGTTTATTTTATTTTTTAAGACAGGGTCTCAATAAGTTGCCCAGGCTGGCCTTGAACTTGCAGTCTTCCTGACTCAGCTTCCTGAGTAGCTGGCATTAAAAGCATGCACCACCACACCTGGCTTAACTATGTCAAATTTTTTTTGGACTGGGGATTGAACCCAGGGGCATTCTACCACTGAGCCACATCTTCAGCCCTATTTTCTTATATTTTATTTAGAGACAGGGTCTTATTGAGTTTCTTAGGGCCTTGCTAAGTTGCTGAGCCTGGCTTTGAACTTGCAATTCTCCTGCCTCAGCCTCTAGAGCCACTGGGATTACAGGTATGTGCCACCATGCCCAGTTTAACTATGGCGTTTTTAAAGACCTAGAAATTATAGCCCTTGAAGCTGCTAAAAATGAAATAAAAAGAATTTAAGTTTTTTCTGGGCCCCAATTATCTGACTAACTCCTATACTAACCCACTGAAGCCTCTTTCTCCCTCTTCTTGCTTTTTTCTTATTCAGCCTTAAGATTTCAGATAAGGGACCCTTCATCAAAACAATTTGATGATCCTTTCAATCCATCTTAGAATTTTTTAAAACATTGTCTGGTCTTCTCATTTGAACTATGCATAACAAATCAGTGACATCTTCTAATCTCAAGAGGCTTTATATCCAACATGTGAATAATTTTGTTCTTTTGTACTTCATTCCTATCACCATGGAAAGGCAAGAGTGAGTAGGACTCACCTTCTATAGTATCAAATCACAGTTTTTAGCATAGCCAAGTTCAGTGGGCTCAGCAAGAGGCAAGTATTAAGTGTTGCAAATTTTTTTTTAAATATTTATTTTTTAGTTTTAGGTGGACACAATATCTTTATTTTACTTTTATGTGGTGCTGAGAATCGAACCCAGCGCCCTGCGCATGCCAGGCGAGCACGCTACCGCTTGAGCCACATCCCCAGCCCTAGTGTTGCAAATCTTAACCTCCACCAATTCCACCCTATGTACCATGACAAACATATGTACTTTTTTCAATTAGTTTCTGTGTTTATGTCATTCATAGTCGATAGAGAGATACTGCAGCCAATCATTACAAATAATTTACTTTGAGTTTATATCCCCTTAACTCTCTGGTACACTGTGCTCTGTCCTAAAATCAGGTGGGATTAGCTCGCACTGCACTGTCCTGTGCAAGAAGGCATCACATGACAGAGATCAGCAGTCCTTCACTTATCTACCTCTCAGTTTTACATCAAGACAGTGTTCTTTTGAACAACAGATAAGAAACAGCTGCTTTTGTACAATGAAAGTTGAGTCAGTTGATTTCGGATTGAAAATACAAATCAGATAAAATCATTCTTGCCAAAAAAAAAAAAAAAAAGTACCATTCACCTCTTTTCTAAATTGTGTCTGTCTTAAAATTGCAGAGGACTTTTGACTCTATTACAGTATATGTATATATATACACTTTTTTTTAACCACATACACTGTGACGTGCTAGTGGCTAAAAAATAAAGATTTTTATCCAAGATCACTTCTATTTTTTATTTTAAAACAGTAAGAAAAATGACAGACTGAATCACACAAAACTTACATTTTTGTTGATCAAAACTGTTTATGCCAGCAACTTTATATGGTTCAACAACATAAAATTACAGGGAACCATTCCACCTCTCCTACTTAAGAATGGTTGACACTTTTATCCTTTTGAAATGAAATAACCAGTACAGATCAAACTCAAGTCCCCTTTATCACCAGGTAGACTTGTGGCTCTCTATCTCCAGCAACAATGTATGTGAGTTTTATGGATATTTTTCTCTTTATTTCACATCTGTGTGCCAGGATGCAAAACTATTTTGGTTCCTATTTTCCCTACTCTTTAATACTGCTTTAACTTTGATTATCCTGTCTTCCCATTGTGAAGGAGGAAAAAAGATGTTTTTTGATGAGTTTCCTCAAGTAGACCTCCTCTTAATGTTTCACCTCTGCTGTTACCCTCTTTTTCTTTTTCTGAAAATTATAAAATCCTTTAATAAAATCCAAAGCTCTCTTTGAATTTTCTCTTTGAGAAGTTCTCAAGAAAACTCAACCATCTTCTCACTCTATGGCATAATGGAAGACAATTGAGCCCGGATAACCCTGGGGAAACCGAAATTCATGTTTTTTCTTCTGTTTTCAATCTTCTCCTAATCACAACCTTCACGCCCACCAAGAAGAAAATGCATTCTTTTGAGATGCATCTATTCTCCTTTTGTCAGTGACTCTCTGTCATGATGTTAATAAAATAGTGACATGACCAAATACAGAAGGAATGAAATGACCTATGAATGGGCACTAGGATGCATGGCGAGATGAAAAATGGACCAAATCAGAAAGGGAAAAATTCTCTTTTTCACAGTTCCAACCAGAGAAACAATGACAAAAAAAAGACAGACAAATAAGACTCTCAATGTTTTAAGAAATAAAAGTTGGAAAGAACATTGCACTTGGCCTACATTCCTCTATTTGATCCTAATGGTGTTGGAACTCCTTTGCAAAACCCTTTTTCATAATATTCACTTATTTGAAGCAGTGTCACATCAGATTCTTCTGGACTCAATAATTAGAAATTCTTTACTCCTTTTCAAATTATTGTCCAAGTTATAATATATACAACATTTTTAAAAGTTTCTTTGTTCAAATCCTGAATTAATTTTTGTGTTCCTGTTTTCTATGCCAGCTGAAGCTAATCTCTGTAACACATTAATTGGGTGGGGAAATCCATTTTAGGGAGTATCACATATTTGAATGATGAATAACTGTATTCCAGTATGTCTCCTCTAGTTGTTAGTTTGTTTTATCCTTACTACGTTGGCACTGCAGCCTCGCTACACATTAGTGTGCTAGGAAGATATTATAATTGCTTTTAGCAAAAAGAGATTCTGCATGAAATATTTTTATGACTTCTCAGTAGGGGAAACTTAGTCATTAAAATAAATCTTCTTGTCACAATTAATGTTTAATCTACATTTTTATAATACTAACAGACATACATTAGACTGTATTTATTTAAATAAATGCCATTTTCCCCAGGGGTTCAGAGTCATCGAGGTCCCACTCAATATCCTGATGGCCCAACGTCTTTCTTAGCTATTGGTGATTCTTCACTCCAATGGTTGTTGTTACTGTTGAACTTCCCTCAGTAAAATATGCTTTCTTTCATTTGTAGTAGGTGGAGTCTAGATTGCCCAAGAAAGGACTGGTGGTTCAAAATGCATCAACAGTCTGGAGACCTGAGCCAAATTTGATCCATAATGACATACCTTTCTTTAGTCTCGGCCTTCTGGTTCAGTAACTATCCTCCCTATGCCTCTGCATTTTTTATCTTCCGTGAAGGTTTTTGTTTTTTAACTTTAATATAAATCAATAATTGGAAAATTGGTAGGTTCTAGAAAATATTCTGGAAAATAATTAAGCACATAAAGAATTTAATCCAATTGAAACAGAATATTAGTTGGGCGCAGTGGTACGTGCCTGTAATTCTAGCAACACAGGAGGCTAAAGCAGGAGGATTGAAAGTTTGAAGCCAGCCTGGGTAACTTAGCAAGATCCTCAGCAATTTATCAACATCCAAATAAAAAATTTAAAAAAACTGGAGATATAGCTCAGTGGTAAAGTATCCCTGGGTTCAATTTCTGGTTCCTGCTCCCCCACCAAAAAAAGAAGGAAACATAATATGTGACACATTGTGTTTTTAAAATTTTTCTAGTGGCCAATCAAAAAGGTAAAAAGAAATGGTTAAATTTTTTTTAATAATTTATTTAACCCAGTGCATCCAAAATATTATTTCTATATGCAACCAACATAGAAATTTTGAGATATTTTACATTCTTTTTTTTTTTTTTTTTTTGTACTAAGGCTTCAAAATCCAGTATGTATTTTAAACTTTGAATATGTCTCAGTGTGGACTGGGCACATTTCAAAAGCTCAATAGCAACATGTAGATGGCCTGGCACTGGGGCAGCGAGGACTTAGGCAGTTGCCTTATTTTCATAAATAACAGAACATAGTTCAAGAGGGAACAAATGGCATAACCAAGGTTTCAGCCAGTCAATTTTGGAGCCAATTCTGAACCCACATTCAGTGTCTTTTTAGCTTCAAAATTGAACAAACACAGTGGTAAGTTACCACTAAGTCTGGGGCTCCAATGAGATTGTGAACATTCATTTAAGATCATACATATCAGTTTGGACAAGCATCTATCACCTCCCAGAGAGAGTAGGTATCTTATTATTACTACTTAAATCATGAAAGAAAGGGAGTTTATCCCCATGTCTAGAATAAAATTTCAAAGCTCAGAAATAATCAATTACCTCCAAATGGCCAAGCTTAGATTTTTATACCAGTTCTGTCTGTCTACAAAGCCTGAACTCTTTTTCATATATTATCCTCATGCCTTTTCTCTCCCATCAAAGTCCTTCTAAGACTGTCGCTCCAAGTGTGGCCTAAGGACTGGCAGCAGTCACTTGACCTGGAACCTTGTTAGAGATGCAGGATCTTGAGCCCTTTTCAGACCTAAGACTGTGCTTCATCAAGATCCCAAGAGACTCATATGAAATCTAAGACATCTGAACAAAACACAAATCTCTCTATGAATTGAAAAAAATTTCACGAAAATAATAGATTTGTCTATGGGGCACACGGTAGATTACTCGGAAATGCCATTTGAATTGAAATGAAACATAAGAAGAAAAAAGCTAGCTTGGACCTTTAAGGAAGGAGAAACAAGAATAAAAATTTAGTTAAAAATCTTGAAATTATGAAATGCCTTCACTACCATTACAATAAGCCTCCTTGTCTCTTAACCTTTTCTGCTTTTCTTGTGACCTAGATATGTGAACTTTTGTTCCCACCACATTCACTGAGTGAGAAGGAAATGTGAATACATTTGAGTAGAAGCCTGTCAACATTATACAGGGAAAAGTGGTACAAGGGTATTCTTGCCACACACAAAAAAAGCAACGCCTCAGCCTAACAGAGTTATCAAGATGTGCAGTTCGTGACAGGATTTGCAGCTCACCATGGTCCAATTCCCAAGAGCTCTGTCCATTTCTTAAAACGGGGCTCTAGCTGAGATTTCTTTGGTGTTACTAAAAGTGGCTCCCTCTATGGAGTCAAAGGTTGAATTATGCATTTATCCTGAGCCTCTTCAATCACATTTGGAGTATTTTCTTAAGTGTCATGATGCCCTCTGCTTTCTCTTTCTTTCAGTATGATGCAGTTAATTAAGCAGGTGTTAATAAGCTTAGACATTTTGGGTGGAAAGTGAATGTGAGCAACACAGGTCCTCTCTAAAAGGTTGAATCCGTGTGAACTCTGTTTAGGGAGGTGTTTTTCCCTCTTCCGCATTTCTTAACTCAACAGGGCATTGCTAGCTATTTTTGTCCTTTAGAAAAACAACAGCAGTGTGATGTACAATAGCAGACTTCTAACCAATATTTCATTGTGTCGTACAGGGACCGCGCAAGCTGTGTGTTAAGGAGATGAACAGTGGCATGGCTAAAAAACAGGCCTGGCTTATAAAGAACAAAATCAAGGCTTTCTATGCCGCAGTGGCAGCAGACTGCTTCAGAGATGGTGTCCGAAGTCTCCTTCAGGTAAGGCTAGCACTGAGGGAATGAGCACAGAGACAAAAGATAATTAGCATTCCATGTTAATGAAGCTCCTGAAGCAAATGGCTGCAATCAGGCAGCCCAGCATCAGAGATTAATGCAGATGGGTAAGGAATTCATTCCGAGTTCCTGGGGATAGACAAAGCTAGAACAAAAGCCGAGAGGTTCTACAGTGAACTAGGAAAGATACACTGGAAACAGAAACCGAGGTTGCCTTTGGCCACCGGCACACATTCTATCCCCATACTTATTGAAATGTAAATTTGTTCTGGTGGTTGACGACATTCAGGATCCTATTAAAACTTCAAACTATTTTTGCATCTCATACTGCATATTGCAGTGCTCAAGCCAGGCATTCTTTTCTTTTTCTTTTGTGCAAATGGTGTGAGGGCAGCTGCTAGACTCAACTAAATAAATGCATGGTGATCAGGGTGGAAAATCTCCCTATCCACCTGAATTATTTCCAGAATATTGAATAAAATGTAATAATCTCTATAGCGCAACATAAAAGCCCACAGTTATCCACATTTTCCCCCTCTCTCTTCCCTTTTCCATCTCCTTCTTTACCTCTTCCATAGTAAGTACATAAAATCTTTCCATAGTTCCCATCTCTGCAGTGTAGAGTGCAAAAAAAAAAAAAATCCTAAAAACAATCCAAGAGACTCTCAGAAGTGTAGGGCTTGGCTTTCTAAACGTTTTGACTGTAATACAATTGAAAAACCCCACAGTATGGATACCAAATGGAGTGTTTGACTTTCAGAGTTGCCAGTTAGGAGTGTCAGAATTCAAGAATGCATCCAGGTTACTCTGATGCTTATGTGGGCAAGGAAAAAGAAAATACTTGTTAAGCAATAATATTTTGGAGATTAAGGGCATTTGATGCATTTCTGACTCCAATGCACTCAAAGAGCAATTGTAAAGTAGCTGTACATGCAGAGAAGTCATTTCTAAAAGGCCTGTTATCCACAATAAGCTTCTTTTCGTCTGTTATTAATTTGCTAAAGCATGGAAATAGGTGTTGTTGCAAAATGCTGATTTTTCTTTCAGTAATGAATTACTTTGCAGTAGCTCTTGGCTAAATATATTGAGAAGGTTATACATTTAATATAAAGTAACGACAGAATATTTGTAAAATGATAAAAACTTTCTACCAGGAATGGGACTACAAGCAGTATAGAATAAGAGCAGGGAGACAAAAGACATAGGCATGGAAAAGGATTCTTAGATTAGTCCAGAATGAATGATAAAAAATCTGAGCATGCATAAATTCACATGAATTTCTTTAAATCAAGGTGGAGTACAGAGGGGTCATGCCAAAAGGGCAAGACTGAGTGGCACTGAAGTTAAACACTGCCAATTACAACATTTTGAATAAAGTTTTCTTTGTATCTAAGAAGTTACAGTGCAGATGACCATATCCCCAGACTGTAGCTATGGAAAAGACAATATCCATACTGCTGTATATGTGCCAAGGGCCAAAACAAATGGCTCCAAGGAACTCTTGGGCTATCTGTGCATTTCAAAGAGCAGTATACCAAATGCATTGGAGGCAAAGCTTGATTCAGGGACCCTCCCTTAGTACCCATCTTTTTCCTTTTACTACTATCTCTTTAAAAATGTCCAACTCTAGTCATTTCTCTAACTCTTCCCACGTACCAGAATGGCCTTCTTTACTCCTACTGCTGTCCTTATCTTTACTGGTCAACATCTAACCAAACTCCAAGACTCAAAGCAAATGCCACTTCTTCCATGAATCTGCCTGTGCATCGTTGGCTGGAATTCAAGTTTTCTTCCTTTGGCTTCCTTAGCAGTCCCTTCTACATTTATACTTATATTACAATTATTTGTGCATATCTTGTCTCCTCCACCTTATTCTAAGTTCCTTAATGCCAATGAAGATATTGCACTATTCTCTCACAGCACCTAACATACCACTCTGCAATTAATAGACACTTGATAATATTGCCAAATTAAATCTGATTAACTGGGAGCCATATCCTGTCATCTAATGGGGGGGAAATGAAATATCTAATGTGGAATGTAACTACTAATGATATCATCATGCAAGAGGATTAGATTTTGGAAACAAAGTTCAGTCATTCTTCAATAAATAATATGAGAAGTTTCAGTGATCTTTGTATATAAGAATTTCCCAAACATGAATTTTATTGCTAATGACATTATGGATATAACAGGTGGAAATGAGCTTTGAACCACTAAGTTATAACATGCATACCAACAGTTAAACTGGCCCTTACTTGATTTTAAATTATTGAACGATTTTAATGAGTGTGTCAGAAGAAATGCAAATGACTGCTAATTTAGAAAAGCTACATTTCTGTCATCTAAAATCCATTTATGGCTGAGATGATTTAGAACTAATCTTTCTATTTTATGCTTGGGTACGGGCATGAAGGACATGCACTAAAATGTAATCTAATCTTCAGAATCTTCAGAACATTACTTCAGTGCTCTTTGGACATTATTTTTCATTTGTAGTGGTAGTTTCCTGGTGCAGTAGGATTGCCCATGTGTTTATGTCCTCTGTTTAGGCCTCAGGCTTAGGAAGAATGAAGCCAAACACTCTGGTGATTGGATATAAAAAAAACTGGAGGAAAGCTCCCTTGGCAGAGATTGAGAACTACGTGGGAATCATACAGTAAGTGATGGCTTTCAGGAAGAGTTCTTGTTTATAATGCACTAACCAGGGTAGTACATAACCTGTACTGCACAGAACACTGTTTGTGCCAGATTAAATTGTCTGAAAAGAGCACTTGCTCCTGGTCCTTTCAATTATTTACCAAAGTTAAAAACAAAAACACCACCAATAAGAACTGGAGAGACTCAGAATGTCCCAGGAGGCTGGAGGGAGAAGGGTAACGTGTGTCAAAGAAAAAGGTAACTGTTTAGAGCTACAACCTTAAAGTCTATTTACAAGATTAAAAGCAAAAGACAGTGAGAAAAGGAAGAAATTTTTCCTTCAGAACACCTGGAATCTGGGATTGGCTGTTGAACTCATTTCAGACATCATGTTCTACGCTTTGTATAATGTGTTCACTATCTCAGAGCCCCAGATCTCTCTCTCTCTGTTGATAGAGAAATCACATATACCAGGTGCTTCTGCTACCAGGTAGCAGCATTGCTTTATGTAAGGAATGTGAGTTTTAAATGGTTTGTGACAACTAATAGCCAAACATTTCAAGAATCTTGGGAGAAAAATAATGATAGACCTGAAAAGACAAGCAAGCTCCAGGCTGACATCTTTAACTTGGACTTTCTTATTTAATTCTCCTAAGAAAACTTTGAAATAAGTACTATTCTTGTTCCCATTATATAAGGAAAGATACTGTAAAAATTAAGTAATATGGTGGGGGAAAAAAAATCACAGTTTAGTAATTAACCAAGGTGAGCTTCCAAACCAGAATCATACAAACTTAAAGTTCAAACACAATGACTCAATGCTATGTAGCCTCCAGAAGTTCATGGACATCCACATAGTACCTGGCTTGGTTTCTTCTTTTGAGTAAGAGAAACAAAGGCCACAAATACAGAGAGATGCACTCTAGAAAACGGAACCTTTACTCTAGGCATGAAAATACATAATCAGACAAGAGGGGCAATGTGAGAGATGCCTACCAGCCATCTTTTGCGTCAACAATAACAGTGGAAGGTTTCCTGTGTCTGGGATCAGGACAGGCTCTGACTTCATACCTAAGAGGTACAGCTGCACCTAGACATCCACTCCACACGAGGCAGAAATCCTCACCCCTTCAAAAATAGCATGTAATGAGCTCTGCATTTTGTCATCATTTCAGGCAAATTTATAACAAAAGCATTCTGAGTTCTATTGAAAAGAATCATAGGAAACTAGCTTTCATCTTCTGAAATTATATGCATTACTGACCAAACAAATTCACTCAACAGTCTTTCTAATGTAAGGCACCTATATATTAAATACATTGTATGCCAACATATACAGCCTGTAATTCATAGGCTGCCTTCTGGCTCCTGCTGGTACTCTTAAATTCAGTAGGTAATGGCTAATCCAGGAGTTTGGGATCAGAATTTCTCCAGAATCAGCAAGCAGAATTTTTAAATTTTTTTTTAGTTATAGATAGACACAATACCTTTATTTTATTTATTTATTCTTATGTGGCGCTGAGGATCGAACACAGTGCCTCACATGTGCTAGGCAAGCACTCTACCACTGAGTTACAGCCTCAGCCCAGCAAACAGAATTTTGATATATTTAGAATCACAATCAGTCACCTGTGGAACATTTTTGCAAATGGATTGGATCTGCCCTTTGATTATCCAGATTCCTCAGTGAAATTTCATATATACCTGAGAGAACAAAAGGGATAGAGAGAACAAAAAAGCAAATAAGAAGAAATGTGTGTATTCAAGGAGTTCATTATTTGACGCAAAATTATTTGAGATTGTCTTCCAACTTCCCTGCCATCCCAAACATTCTAAGACACCAAAGGGACCAAAACGCAGTTGACCTACTGAACCCATATCACTGAACCAAGGAGGCTTCTGGCTTTTACAACAAATTAGTAATTAGTCTTCTTGGTAATAAAATTCAATATTAAGGTAGTTCACATCTGTACTAGTGTAAACCTGCCTGTGTTGGTAAAGTTAAAGGACTTCACTAACACAGCATTGGGGTTAACATACAAGGAGGACAATCATGCATTTCTGTATTGCATTTCCTATTCTGATTTTTTGGTTGATTAAAGTATAGTATAGTGTTATTGTTAACACCAGGCTACTGTTACATGGGTGTGGTATTTTTATCATTTTTCTTTGAATAAAAGATTTTAAGTGTCTATATAAACATTCTTAAGTATGGGTTAATTTTAATTAGAATCTCTTTTAGTTTTTAGGTCACCTTAACAAATTAACTCAACTTCATCAGCTTAATACCACACAGTTTTTGGCCTCGTGTACCAAAATCAAAGTGTGGACAGGGCTCTGTTCCCTTCAGGAGGCTCTAGAACAAATTCTTTTCCTTGGCTTCTCAGCTCTAAGGGTTGTCCACCTGAAGGGGTGGTTCATGGTCTCCTTCTTCAATCTGCAAACTCAGCAATGACTGTTAAATCCCGGTTGCATCTCATTATTCTAACCTCCACTTCTGCCTCCTAATTTCATTTTTAACTACGCTTGTTACCATAGTTGGCTCACCCAGGTAATTGATGATAATCTCTCCAGCCAAAGTCCTTAATCTAATCACATCTGCCAAGTCCTTTTTGACATGTAAGGAATAGATTTAAAGATTCCAGGGATTAAAACATCCTTGGGGGAGGGGACATTATTCTGTCTAACACAGAATCCAAAGATATTTTGTGAGGCATATTGTCTTTTTTTTTTTAATAATCAAGCATGGTTAGAACCAAGATTTGTTTGTGTGGAATTCACTTTGTGGCAAATTGTGTTAGAATTAACCTGTTTTGTTAAATGAATATCATCTATAGTTTAAAATTTGATTGGATACTTATATTGCCTTGAACTTATTTGTAACATTGTCTGAATATTTAGGTTGACTTTGTTTATTGGAAACCTGTTTGCATATGGTGAGACAATCACAAGCTGCATTGTTTCTGAGAGAAGGTTGCCAATGGTAAAAGATTCTGGGTTTCAGCTCAATAGAAGATTGAACAAGGAAACTCCCACAGAAAAAAATTTTAGATGACTCAAATGATTAATTGACTTCTTCCATATTTTCAACCAGTGGAAACATATGCTACAAGAGCAGAGATAAAGGAAGGAGCCTTCAGTTCTCTTCCAGATGGTCTAATCTCACTGGGTTGGATATAGAGAAGGCACAAAAACCATCTTCAACTGTCTCAGATTGCCGTGAAAAGTATTGCTTCAAATGACTTGTCCAGAGTCAATGGAAAAAAGTTCCTTGGAGGAACTGGAGAGATTTTTACCTATGAACTTGGTGCCAGAAATGTAATCCTCATGAAAGGGAGGGAGGCTAAGAATTTCAAAGGTTCTTTGCAACCAGTAAACACTCTGTTCTAAATATATCAGTGATTGTTTTGCTCACTTTATAAAAGATTTAGTTATATTAAAAGTATGTGACAGACTCTTATGCAAAATTCTAGTTACTAATACTATTTGAGTTGGTTGCAGAGTTAATGATTTGGTTACCTGTACCCAGAATGTATTTTTTAAAAGTAGAAGAGGAGAATAAACAAAGAGAAGAAGCATCAGCTTTTGGCTGAATTCTAAAGTGAATTTTGATGGTTTCATGATATCAAAATCCTAGAAGCAAGGGATTGTTTTTGTTTGTTTGGTACCAGGAATTGAGTTCAGGGGCACTTAACCATGGAGCCACACCCTCAGCCCTTGTTTATTTTTTGAGACAAGGTCTCGCTGAGTTGCTGAGACTGGCTTTGAACTTGCAATCCTCCTGCCACACCCTCCCAAGCCCCTGAGATTACCTGCAGTTACCGTGAACTACCCCACCAGCTAAAATGCAAGTTTAATAATATTCCAAAGCTTGAATATTAGAGGAGCCATTTAAAACACTAACAACTTTGCTTCTTCTTTCAGTGATGCCTTTGACTTTGAGATTGGCGTGGTCATAGTCAGAATCAGCCAAGGGTTTGACATCTCTCAGGTTCTTCAGGTGCAAGGTATGTACCTACCTTCTTTATTCAATCAACAAATATTTAGTAAACACCTACTATGCGCCTGACATTGTTCTAGGTGGTGGGGAAAGAACAGTACACAATATGGACAAAATCCCAGACTTCAATTCTGGGCTGATTCATGTGAGCACACTTCCCCAGTGTTTTTCCCACTTTTAACACAAGTGGCCTTTGCCCTGTTAATCATAAATGTAGGATAATTTAGGGTAGTCATCAATTTTTTTTAATCACAAAACCACAAAGCCAGCATCAAGGAAAATAGCACCTTCAGTAAAATAGCCTGCCAAATTAATTTCTGCAAGATGTTTTAGAAAATGAAGATTAATTCCTTCCTCAGAAAAACATATATTTTCCTTTTAAGAGTCTATGAATTGGTGTGTAGCTAACATGGAAATGAGTCTGAATGTATCATGCTGTGAATCACTAATCTAAGTCAGAGGCAGAAACACTAATTCAGATTAGTGACTATTTTTTCCCTGTAGAGAATTTGGTATACTTGTTTAGTCTCAGATTTTAAACATACCCTCTTTGTGTTTGAAATAAAGAACATATTCAAAGAATTACTAAAAAATTAGGACAGATCATGAATTCATCTCTTTAACTGAACTTTAAAATAGAGCCCACTGATGATATGACACAAAGATATGAGGATATTTTGGGGTATGTATTATGTGGTAGGCATACTGTAGGTGAAGATGCTGGGTAGATTAATAACTTGGTCTGTACCCCCAGGAGACTCACATCCTAGTAAGGGTAATGGATAATAGGTATAAATAAAGCATTAAGGAGGGTGGGAGTTAACCCCTGAAAGGCTGAAAGGAGGATGTTTGATTTGAGAATTACAGGTTGAGTCAGAGATAATTAGGCAATGTTGAGGGAGAGAAAAACAAAGAGAGGGTTTGGGAACAGCATTCTCGGCAAATAGGAGAGCATCAGTAAAGGTTAGACATGAGAGTACGGCAGAATGGGATACATGGGCAACCAGAGACAGATTCGTGTTACTGAAGTGAAAAGCATATGAAGTAGACAATAATGAAATATGAGGCTGCCCCCCATAAAGAGGATCCAGACTTTAAAAGCTTCATTTGTCATCTTAAAAAATGTGGGCCATATTCCGTAGATAATGAGGACTATCAAAGAGATTTAAGGGAGGGAGTAATATGGTCCAACATGGGTTAGAGTTCATAGTCTTTCAGTTATATGGCACATGATTCAAAGAGGATTAGAACAGAAACAGAGAGACATATAAAAATGATTTCTGCAATAATCAAAGTGAGAGAATGTTTTAGTCAGCTCTTTTGCTGCTATGACTAAAAGACCCACCAGAACAATTGTAGAGGAGAAAAAGTTTATTTGAGGGCTCACAGTTTCAGAGGTCTCAGTCCATAGACAGTCAACTCAATTCCTCAGGGCTCTATGTGAGGCAGAAAAACCTGGCAGAAGAAATGGTGGAGGGACGCCGCTCACATGATGATCAGAGAGCAGAGGAAGAGATCTCCATTTTCCAAATACAAATATATAGCCCAAAGCCATGCTCCCATTAACCCACCTCCTCCAGCCACACCACACCTACCTCCAGTCACCACTCAGTTAATCCCATCAGGGGATTAATTCACTGATTGGGTTAAGGCTCTCGTACTCCAATCATTTATTTTCTGAACTTTCTTGCATTGTTTCACACGTGAACTTTTGGAGGAGAACTCACATCCAGACCAAGGCAACAGCTTGAACTACAGATGCCTCCATAGAGATGGAGAGAAAAGGACAAAATTGAGAAATATTTCAGAGTTAAGAAGAGCAACATGAGGAATTGATTGGATGTGTAGGAAACAGGAAAGGGAGGAGGGAAGAAAAAGTCCTTGGCTGAGTGAGTGAGTGGTGGGAGTACGGATAGAGATGGGGAACATAAGAGGAAAAGCAAGGTTAATGAGATACCTGGTGCAATTTCAGACAGTATCCTATGGGAAAACCTGCTGCAAGTGTCCACTGGGCAGTTAATAGTCCCAGTCTCAAAGAAATAAACTGAGTCTAAAATGCAGATTCAAATGTTACTGACTAAATTGTGACCCAGGCCCAGCCCCCTTCCACCAAATTCATGTAGAAGTTCTAACCGTAGTACCTCAGGATGTGACTCTAATATTTAGAGATGGGGTTTTTTAAAGATGTTATTAAGGTAAAACAAGGTCATGTTAGTAGGCCCTAATTCAGTATTACTAGGGTCATTATAAAAAGAGTGTAGGAGACAAACGTAAGGGTCACCATGTCCTTACATGGTGAGACGGTAGCCACCTTCAAGCCAGGCAAAGTGCTCAGAGAGAAATCATCTCTGTGGACACCTTGATCTTGGAATTCTACCTTCCAAAACTATGAGAAAATTAATTTTGATTGTTTAAATCACCCAATATTTGGTATTTTTTAATAGCAGTTCTAGCAAATTAACTAAGGGGACATCATAGAAAAGGTGGATATTGAAACCATAATTCTGAAAAATAGAGCCCAGAGTGTGTGTATTTGAGAGCTCCAAGGCATATGAAAAGGGCCCCAAAGAAGAAGCAGGGGAGGGAGCAGCTTCTCTAGAGAAATATTGTCAGCACCCGTTTCACAGTGGGTTGAGGAGAGACTATGAGATAACTAAACAGAGAATTACGACTGCAACCAAACATTTTGAGAAGGTAGGATGTAAGGGGAGGAATGAGATTGAGGTGGTTTGTTACGGGAGATCTATAGACCTTAAAGCGGGAGACCTAGCATGTGTCCAGATAGTGGAAATGGGCACAAGAGAGTGACAGAGATTAAAGATAGAGGGGAGAAATGGAGTAAGATTCAAGAGAAAGAGGTAATCAAGAGAAAGGCATGAAGAGAAGAGTTGGTCTGAGGAACAAAGAAAAATGCTTCATCTAAAATTGGAGCAAAGGAAGTGAGCGTTGATGATGAGATTGGCAGATTTGTGCGTAAACCTGGAAACCAGACCTTTGTCTGTTTGAAGCTGCTATTCTACCTTTTAAGAAAGAGAGCTAGAGATAGTGATGACTTCAGTAATGAGAGGCAATGGTGATATCTGAAATGTGGGCATAGGGCAAGACTGTCTTCATGTACTCCTTCAAACGTCTACCATGAGGGCTGCCTGTCTCTGGTAAGACAGAACTGACTTGGAGGGTAATAACATAATCTAATATTCAGAAACCTGTTCTGTTATCACCTCCCTACTTTTTATTTTAATTTTTTTCTGGCTTTTGTGCTATAATGCTTTTCCATCTAAAAAATAAGAATGAAAAACAAACTATTTGTATTTAGATCGCACATTTGCTTTGAATATCATATTGATTTCTTCAAAGTGAAAGATGCAATGTAGCTGACAAATATTACTCCCACCCCTCATAATAAAAAAAAAAAATTAAAAAAACCCAAAAGACTGATAGAGCATTTTGAGGCAATTTTGACAAATTCACCAAAATACACCATCAATTTATTTCCATAATGCAACATAGCCACCAAATTTTGTGGCATTTCTTAAAGAACCCTGGCAGTGAACTGCATCCCTTTTTTATTTCCCAAGGGAGGTATCCTATTTAAATCAACTTTGATGTTTGAAATATTTCTGCTTCTTAGTCAAGAAAGGGAAAATACGGTCAGATGCTAATAAAATAATTATAAGTAACAACTATTGAGGGTAAACAAAAGAAAAAGCAATGTTACACAAATAAATGAAGAACATGAGGAAAAACAACAGAATAATGATAGAAATTAACTCCACACTGCAGTTCCACGCATTATTTTGAAGTTTGTGCAATTTATGACCCAAATCTCATTTTAGATTTTGAATTGGAAGAAATAAGCTTGTGTTTCATTATATTATGCTGTAATATAGGGCTTAATAAGAGCCTGATAAATCTTAAGTATTGCATTATACTATGTTAATGATTATCATCATAGCTTTTCCAATGCAGGCACAACAGTGTCATCACAGATTATAATTTAAAGGAAATATTAGCAATGCAGAGCACCCATATACTGTAGTTAATAAAGCAGTGAATAGAAATCAGCTTTATAGGTAATTTACCCACTAATGACAATTATTTCTATGCCGTGTCACAGGCTTATATGAAAAGGATAACTTTTCATATAAATAAGATCAGTGCACATAACATCCTAACTTGTACACAGCTGCATCTCCCCTGATATTGATGACTGATAGTTTCTCTTAATAAATTAATTCATTTTCTGACAACACACAAAAAATGCAGCATTTCATATTATTCACTTCCCAGGGGTATTTAGCAAGTTTGCCAACTACAACAAAGAGTCCAAATTGTACTGATAGGAAATGAAGTGATGAAATGTGATTTGCAATATGTTGTGGTCAAGTATTCTGTGTAAGTACTGCACGATTTATGACCATCTCAGAGCACGGTGATACTGCTGTGTCTGATCGAGTGGCTTAGCAAAATAAAGACAGATGGCAGTGTAGTAAATAATTACTTGATTGGAAGGCGACCACTGCAGGATTGCTTCCTGCCTTCAATTCAACTAGACTTCACCTGGGGTTCGGCATGTTGATTCATATGGGCATTTATGGCTTTGAGTTGATTGACCAAGGAAAGAATCATGATTTAATAATTAATAAAGAGAAAGGATGCTGTAAAGTGGGAGAGGATGTGATTCCCCAATGGGTTTCTTTGCTCTACCTTCTGTTGTCAGATAATTGACTGCTCTCTGTCCTTAAGATTTAAAGCAGATGGTAATTTGAGGCCGCTGCCCATTTCTAAAAGACATCTTTTTTAAAAAAAATTTTTTTAAAAATCAAAAGACTGATAGAGCATTTTGAGGCAATTTTGACAAGGAAATTGACTTTCAAAATATAGGCACTCCAACTGGTTATCATACAATCAATTTATGAAGCACTTGAAAAATATAGTAACTACTGTTCAAAGCAGTTTGGGCATTTGCATCAAGACAGGGCTCAGGAGTCACTCTTTGTTCTCTCTGAGAATTGAATTTAAGAAGCTGGTTAGAAACGCACTCTGAAGCGAGAGACCATTAAGATGTAAGTTTTGCTTCCACCATTGTTACCTCAGATATTCTCTTAAAATCTTGAAAAGAGAGAAGGACAAGCAGATGTTTGGTCAGGGCCTACCAGTGAAGAAGAAAGTAAAGAGGGGTACACACTAAAATTGGAAGCACAAGGCTTGGTTAACTAGCTGTGCAGCCTTGAACAAATCACTTGAACTCTCTGAGCTCATGTTGCCTTTTTAGCAGAATGGAGAGACTAACACCAGCTCTGCCTGTACCCCAGCATAGGTATCAAATGAGACACTAGGTGGAAAATGCTCTATAATTTGTGAACATTAAAATGCAGTAGTGATGGGGGAGGGTTGTAGTAATGGAATAAATAATCTTTGTCAGCCTAGTGGAAATCAATTTATAATCTGTCTATTCATTACCCCTTGGCTTGCTCTCCACATGATTAAGGGTATATTTTGTGAGTCAACTGGCCAGTATTCCTGTTGAAAGAAACATTTTAAAGTTTACTCTTGATTTCCCATACAAACATAGGTATAAATTACACCAGATAGATAATTCAGAAGAACAGATAATCAAAACATCACTTCTATTTAGCGCTGAAATGTGAAAAAGTGGGAAGTGCACAGAAGGAGGCCTTAGATCATCTACAAAGTGAATAATTAAGAATTAACTCTAATAAGAACTTGCAGAATCACTGTGCAAGTGGGAATCACACCACTGTGTGGATCTGAAAATCCAAGATGGCAAAGCAAGTCATTTCAGATTCTACAGTAGACTTTGTCTGTCAGCCCCTGTCTCTACAGCCTTTGAGAGAACTGTTGAATCTAAAGCATTGAAGCAAAATTTGCTTTTGTTGCTCAGGCCTGGGATCTTTCCGTTTGCTCTGGATGGGCTGTGGACATACCTTCAAGCAAACTGTTGGAGCAGCTCCCAGTTTGCTCAGCCAGCTGACTCCTTTACAAAAGAGGATTTATCTTTTTTCCTTCTTTGTCCAAACTAGAGGACAAAGAGCATGGCAATTAGTGGCTAATCACAGGGTATGCTAGAGCCTGCCAGAAAAAGAAAAGAGAACTCCCTCCCCAGGGTAGCCCATACAGTTGCCCCCAAAGAAACTCATAAATAAGTACCTTCCAGAGGATTGCAGAAAGGTTACCCCCACCACCCTGAGCTGGGCCCCTGCAATATCCCAGAAGGCTGGATAACAGCTAGGGTGCAGTCAGAGCAGTGACAGCAAAGTCTGACTGCAGATGCTGCTGCTCTAGGGCAGTTTCCTATATATATCCACATCTGTAGAGTCCTCCTTTTAAAATGACACGTTTGAGGGGTTCTCATTTTGGGTGATTAGCTTGGCATTACACTCTGCTCCTGAAAGTGTTTTAAGTTCATCTAATGATGAAGAGGGGGAAGTTAACCAAACAACTGTGAAGTACTAGTAGTTAGCTACAAGAAGGTCGTCATGGTGGGAAGCATAGATTTGAAGTCAAGCTGATCTCTTTGCCTTTGGACACTATAATGTGCTAGGTGATGTCAGGTGAGTTACTTTACCTTTGTGAGCCTCAGTTGCTTCTTCTACAAAATGAGGATAATAACAGTAACTCTCTCTGAGTTGTTTGGGAAGAAATAAAATTCAACAGTCCCTGTTACCCCCCAAAGTGTATAATAAATAGTAGCTCTTAACTCTCAGGCTTTTGAAAATACTCCGTTTGCTTTGCTCGAATAGGGTCATTTCCAGAAGTTGTATAAATATACAATAGGATATAGCTATTGCTCTGGTCTTTAAGAAGCACCAAAGTGTTATGCAAAAACAGTAGTTTATTCTTTTTTGCAAAACTAATAGGGTGAGAAAGGGTTACAATTTTCCATTTCACATATAGAAAATCTGAGGCATAGAAAAAGTAAATGACTTGCCTAATGTCACGTAAAGCCAGCTGCAGAACCATTATGGGTCACGACCTCCACTGCAGTGCAGCTTGTCTTCACCTTTCAACATCAGGGGTAAGCAACTCCTGTCTGTGCTCTAATTCCATCAGCCTAATTTCCCAGGTTTTCTCTAGCTGCTGGTCTTGAGAACCTTTGAAGCTTCGGGGAAATCACATGGGCGATTTGACCTTAAATCTCGTGCCACTGGCAAAAGATTAATTGCTAAGACCTGGAAAGGGGCCAGACAATTCTGTGTAGCTGAATAACAGCATCGTCTAGGGATGTGACTGTCCTGACAGATTTAGTTAGTACATAATTGATAAATCTAGAGTTTGTATAGCTTCGCTTCACAGATAGATAAGGCACCAGGCTCTGAGGGTTGACATTTACAGAAGCCCTACTAGTGTTTTGTAACACTGAATCTAGGTTTTCTACCCCTTCCCTTGGAGCATCATTGCTCATTTTCTAAGTCTCTGTTCTCAGCAGGCAATAAGAAGAGGAGATCTGACAAGAGTGCCACCTTGCCCCGTGTAAGCAAGAAGTGTCCTCTGTTTAGCACTGTCACATGAGTGCTTTTAAAATCGCATTTACCTTGGTCCAGGGCAGGTTGAGGTCAAAGAGGGATTCGACGTATTACATACCAGTGAGGAATTTTTCATTTCAATCAGAATCCAATAAAGATAAAAGGCAGCCAGACACAACATCAAAGCTTAGAGAGTGGGCTGAAACCTTGGGCAGGAAATTTTGCACAGCTTGACTCTTGTTTCAGACTCCAGCGTCTGAACTCTGACAGGCACAGAGAAACCTCCGCTTTTATTGTTATGACTTTGGTCACTTATTCCACAAAGCATTTTACTTAACAGAAGCAATTGGTGCTGGATGTTTTTCTCTGCAATTTGTATTCAAAGGTCATAGAGGTTTATTATGAGATTTGATTATCTTATGTTAACTCTTGGTCTCCAGTTTTTGTGTTTCAATTCAGATGGCATTGTTAGATACCTGTCATATACCCAGTGGACTTCTGCAATTCTGTCACTTTCAGTTGTAAAACATCTGGCCCAGTAGCTTAGGTCAGTAAATCAGTGGCTTACAGTATAGAAGATCTTATACAGAATGGATTGGGTTGTTTGTTTTTAGATGGCAGTAAATAAGGAGGACCTTAATATCTATATAGATAGAGAGATAGAATTTTTTTTTCTTTTGCACTGGTTATTGAACCCAGGGACACTTTGCCACTCAGCCACATACCCACCCCCTTTATTTTTTTTTTATTTTGAGACAGGGTCTTGCTAAGTTGCTTAGGGCCTCACTAAGTTATGGAGGCTGGCCTCAAACTTGCAATCTTTCTGCCTCAGCCTCTTGTGTTGCTGGGATTATAGGTATGTGCCACCATGCCAGGCAGAAGGATATTAAATTGTCTCTCTTATATCTACAAATAAAAACCCAATGACTTCATGTATTGTAGCTTAATATATGGGGCTATTTTTCCTGAGCCAGTTGCTATTACTTTATGAATACAATTTATTGGAATACACTACTTTTTTAGTAATCCTTCAGAAAAAAAATCATAGTTGTGTGAATGAATAATCATATTATTACTGATATGCCATTTGAAATACTAACATTGGTTATAGGATTGTTCCTACAAACTTTGTTACTGTGAGTTAAGTAGCTGATTCTGCCTCCTTTATCATCAGATGAATTAGAGAAGTTGGAACAGGAGAGGCTGGCACTGGAGGCCACTATCAAAGACAATGAGTGTGAAGAAGGAAGTGGGGGTATCCGAGGCTTGTTTAAAAAAGCTGGCAAGTTGAACATTACTAAGCCAACCCCTAAAAAAGGTAAGTTCTTTTAATGATTTACAGGATTTTGAGATGAGCCATTATTTGAGCATCTGTAAATTCAGAAATCTGATTCTAAAACTTGCATGGCATTGAATATAGGGAAGAACTCAAAGATTTCTTTCAAGAAGGTAGCATGGATAAAAGGTAGAAGCCATTGTCATTTATCAACATCACTAAGTAATTTGTATAATCTTGCTGCAAAGAAATTATTTAAAAATAGTAATATTTGATCTTGGAATTAAATAGTACTTAAGCAAATTGAGTAACTTAAAATAGAAATGTCTTAATTGAGATGGAAAGGGTATAGAAATTTAAGAACCAATACCCAAACTATTTTATATATATTCACCTTACATTGTAGATATTTCAGTGGAATTAAAGTTGGCTTATACGGGTAAGTGAGGGACCCATCTAAAACCCTAATTTCAAAAGAGACATTTTTATCACAAATTATGACCATACACTTAGAACTTCACTGATACTGGTTACTATCTGTAGATTTTGGATGAGTGGCAAATTCATCTCTGAGTGTCTGGTTTGTGTCACAGGGACAGAGGACCAAAGGATGAGTGAGATTGTTACAAATTTTATAAATAGGTGATTCAAAAGTCTAATTCTTTTGAAAATAGTTTGCTCTCCAAAACATTGCAGGTATGAGTTTAATGAGGTCCACAGTGACCTCTGCTGGTAGAAAATCAGAATTTAACTTGCCTTTCTTTATGCACAAATATCTCTCTAGGAGTATCTCCAAGTCAAATAGCAGGATTCAAATTGAGATTTAGCAGGCTGTGGTTCATATTGAAAATAGCCAACCCTTCAAATTCAGGCCACCTTCAATCCTGTAAATGGTTTGGTTCTATTTGCTTGTTTTCCTATTATAGCCCAAGGATGAAACTTCATCTGTAATATAACATTTTTATATGTTTACAGAAAATGATGGAAAATTTAAATATAACCCCTCCTCAAATACTAGAGGAACTCTTGGATTCCTGGGATATCCCAGGGACACGGAAGCACTTGCTACTTATTACACACACCTTTAAATGACATTTTTCACAAAAACAATGTGTTTGAGTCCAAAGTTGGAGTTCATAAGGACTTTCAGGGTGCAAAAAATTAGAATAAGACTTTTATTGAATGGTAACTACTACTATCTTCTTTCCTTTCCTTTTCTTTTTTCTTTTTTTGTACCAGGGATTGAACCCAGGGGCGCTCAACCATTGAGCCACATCCCAGCCCTTTTTATATTTTATTTAAAGATAAAGTCTCACTGAGTTGGTTAGGGCCTCACTAAGTTTTTGAGGCTGGCTTTGAACTCAGGATCTTCCTGCTTCAGCCTCCTGAACTACTGGGATCACAGGTGTACAGCACTGTGCCCATCTTTCTTTTCTACTATTTGATTTGTTGGTGACAAAAGTAAATTACCCTTTAAATATGCTCTATTAAGTGGTGTAGTCTGGAAAAGCAATGGAAAATTCAGACATCAGAGCCAATACTGTTCCCTTTATAATCCTAAGGGGGTAGTGTTGATGTCCTCATTAATGAAAGCAGAACCTGTTATTTACTCTGGAAGCCTGTTTCTACATCATAATACTTGTTTTGGCAAAAAAAAAAAAAATCTACTCTGCTGAAAATCAACATGTACTTTCAATACCTGAAAGTTCAAACGCAGCTCTCAAGTGGGCCCATTCATTACTCTGGGCTTTAGCTGGCTGACAAATCTTTGGAGTTCTAGATCAAGACCAGGCTTGCCTCTGGGTACTCATAATGACTCCTGCAGATGCTTTGATTTGTATGTAAGAGAGGGCAGAGTTTGGTCCATTCTGCGAATAAATTTACTTTCTGCCTCAGCAGTCCTAGGGATATAGAAACAATATAAGATAATTGCTTCAGAACTGACAGGTCCAAAACATAGAAACAGAAAAACAGAACAAAGCATTTTCAGAACCTCTTAGATCCTAGAGGAAGCTCTGACGAGGCTGTCAGGTCTACGCTAAACACTACACTGACACCACCTCTCCACCTCTTTGAAATGGAACAATGAAGTCACAATTTTCAAATACAAGGAAATGAGAAATAGTATATACAGTATGGCCAAGAAACCCCTACTACCAGATAGGAACAAATGTCCTGCTAAAACACCGATCTTGGTCTCTGGCACACATTCACTGTATCCACATTAGGACAGAAATTGTATTTCAAAATTGTTTTAAGTATATGTACCCTTAAATGTAACTCAAGTAAGGCTATATTTTCTTTCCATGTTTCCTGGCTTGTTTTCATCTCATTGACAAAGATTCAAATAACGCAAGTGACTTTACCTTAGCTTCACAAGACTCCTTGAAAAGAACACAGAAGAGTGAACCAAGCCAACCATGGAACCAAATAAAGAGTTTAAGAGTCACATCATCCCTGGCAAACCTTATAATCCAGAACCTCATGGAATCATCAAAACTGCTTAAATGAATGAATTCTCCAACAAAAGAATATTTCTAATGCTGGTGCATATTTTTAGAACACCCAATTACCACATGTTCTACTTTCAAGTAAATTTGAAAATATTATTTAGTAGATTGATTTAGCAAAGTTGGGATAGTTTGGCTACTGTATCAAATTATTTAGCATTGATACATATCTAAATCATAATTTCACTCTGAGATAGATTCTAAGGGTCTGAAAATAACCCCCTGCTTCATAATGAAAATTATAATAATTTGTTTTGCTTTTGGTGGTGTTGGGGATTGAACTCAGGGCCTTGTGCATGCAAGGCAAGCACTTTGCCAACTGAACTATATCCCCAGCCCATGAAAATTATAATCATAAAACCAATATCAACTTTATATTTTACTATTGAAAGTGATTTAAATTGTGGGATTCAACTTTTTCTGTACTCCTTGGAAAACAGAATCCACAATTTATCTATAAGTATAAAAAAAACAAAAATTTGTGACCTTTCCTCTATTTTTATCAATAGGTTTATTTACGGGTTATTTTGTTTGTGTCCTCAAAAGACACCACTCTCTCTTTCATTCCAGACAGCAGCATTAACACAATCCAGTCGATGCATGTGGGGGAGTTCAACCAGAAACTGGTGGAAGCCAGCAGTCAATTTAAAAAGAAACAAGGGAAAGGCACAATGGATGTCTGGTGGTTGTTTGATGATGGAGGTAAAAACATCCCTAGGGAGCAGAATTCCTTTCTCAAAAAATTTAACAAACTGATGGGAAGATATATGAAAATGGTTCCTGTTAAAGTAACAGTTTTGAGTTCTCAGAGGTTGTAAATTACTTAAGAGCTATATCATTAGATATACCTTTCCATCATAATTTATTCTTTATTCCAGGGTTAACACTTCTTATCCCCTACATCTTGACTCTCCGAAAAAAATGGAAAGACTGTAAATTAAGAATCTATGTTGGAGGGAAGATCAATCGCATTGAGGAAGAAAAAATTGCGTAAGTAGTTTACAGCTCACATGTTTGGTCTTTTCAGATATTTATCTGTTAATTCTTTAATTTTAAGAGCTTTAAGAATGCTTGAGGCATAATAGATTTAAAAACAAAGCCATCATGATAGGCCTCATGTTTGATTTTTTGGCCAATAAATTATTTGCATAATTTTTCTAATTACTGTCTTCAAGTCCTCTTATGCCCTGCCACAAATGCCTCCAAAAGGGAATTTGGGAGTGTCACTATCTTGAATGTGTATTTTGTTCTGACTAGTAAGTGCATTCAAGAAATTTTATGTGGTACTGGGGATTGAACCCAAAGGCACTTTGCCACTTAGCAAATTCTGCAGTTCCTTTTCATTTTTAATTTTGAGACAGGGTCTCACTAATTTACTCAGGGTCTCACTGAATTGCTGAGGGTAACCTTGAACTTTCAATACTCCTGCCTGGGCCTCCTGAGTTGCTGGTACTATACAGTGTGCCACCACACCCTGCTAAAAAAAGGGAAATTCTAAAAGAATGTGTATGCAGGTGTTTCTTATGGAAGAATTCAAACCTACTAATTCATGGCAACCAGTCTTAAAACAGTAAGAGAACTAAAAACTTAAAAGAGAACTAAATTGAAAACATACACATGGGTCCTAGCCCCAGCTCTCTACCAAGGAATTGCAGGACTTTGCAACAGTCACTAAACATTATCTGTGTTCCAGTTTCTTGTTTAAAGTTTGAAAAAGTTTAATGGATGACTGTTGAGAATCCTCCTAGTTAAAAAAGAAAAGAAAAATTCCCACAGTGTCTATCTGTATATTTTCAGTAATTTAGCAACTGAGAGCTGATACATAGTTGTGAGAACCATCTTGCCTGGAACATGGGACCTCTAGTGGAAATCTTGAGCATCATCTTCAGCAGCTTTTGGTCCTTCATGGCATGTTTGAGTCCTGGGCCCTGGGACTTCCAGAACTCACAAAATAATGACAGGACATTTATACAGTAATTTTCATATTTTCTTCTCCTTTTTAAAAGGATGTAATTATGATATGCACACACATTCATATATTAGTGAGTATATAGATATATTAATTTTCTTATTTTCAATTAAAACAATGTACATTAATATTACATATTTAATTTTTCTTAAAAAGTCATGTTAAAATGGAAACTAATATGTCTATAATAATTTATATTTCTTAAAACTTCTTGTACCTTACTGGGACGATTGATAAAATTTGAAGATGGTTTGAGGATTAAAAAGTTATTACATTTTTAAGGTTCAAAAATTATACTCTGGCTGGGTGCAGTGGCACATGCCTGTACTACCAATGGCTCAGGAGGCTGGGGCAGGAGGATTGCGAGTTCAAAGCCAATCTCAGCAAAAAGTAAGGAGCTAAGCAACTCAGTGAGACCCTGTCTCTAGATAAAATACAAAATAGGGCTGGGAATGTGGCTCCATGTTTGAGTGCCCCTGGGTTCACTTCTTGGAACCCCCCTCAAAAATTGTACTCTGGCTAGGGAGGCTGAGGTGGGAGGATCACAGGTTCAAAGCCAGCCTCAGCAATTTAGGGAAGCCCTAAGCAACTTAGCAAGACCTTGTCTCAATAAAAAGGGCTGGTGATGTGACTGATGGTTTGAAATTATTTTAAAATAGCAGATAGATAAAAAGGAAGGGAGGAGGGAAGGAAAGGAGGGAGGGAGGGAGAGAGGGGGGAGGGAGGGAGGAAGGAAGGAAGGGAGGAAGGAAGGAAGGGAGGAAGGAAGGGAGGGGGGAGGGAGGAAGGGAGGGAGGGAGGAAGGAAGGAAGGAAGGAAGTAGAGAAGGAAGGGAGGGAAAAGGATGACAAATCAAATGGGGCTGAATATAAATAAAATCTGGAAGTTCTTTGAACTATCCTTACAACATTTTTTAACTTTAAAATCATATCAAAATTATCAGTTTTCTGAGAGAAAACCACCAGTATATAACTATGTAACATGATAATTATTGGTTTGTCAGTAACTCCTATATTAATTATCAGCAATAGTGGTTAATAAGTATTCAGATTTGCTGCCTTTATTTCAAATAATTAGGGCATATGAACAGATTTGCATTATTTTCCCTAAAAGATGAATACAAAGCTGGACTTGCTCTTTCCAGTGTCTCAGTGTCTGCACCTGCTGGAGTTTCTGTCTGCCTTCAGTGGAATAGCTTGGTTTACACTTAACATGTTCACAAAGTACTGAAGTGAAAATCAAACCCCAAAAGCCTTGGACAGCTCAGCCGAAATATGACATGATTGCTTTTGATATCTTAACTCAAACACAAAAACTCTTTGATTGAAAATAATTAAATATGCAATGATGAAGTGCTTTTCTCTTATGTTTTCAGAATGGCTTCTCTTCTGAGCAAATTTAGGATAAAATTTGCAGACATCCATATCATTGGTGACATCAACATTAAGCCAAACAAAGAGAGGTATGAAACATTTAACAGGATCCATTGATTATCCGTGGTACTCTCTCACTCTCTTGTGTGTTGATTATCCAAAGGTAAAAATGTTACCCGTTTACTGCAATGAATTCTCGATAGGATATATAAAAGAAGGGCCTTCAAATAATCATGACAGAACTATCAAGTACATTCTAATGGGAAGAAAGGTTTTATGATGAAGGTGAGCCTGATGGGAGAATTATTGAAATACAGGTCAGTCAGTGATTTGGAATTGTCCTTCCTGCTCTTGGTTTCTAAGCTGGCAAAAGTGACAGGAAGCAGAATGTTGTACTATTCTGACCTGAGCAGTTAAGGTATTTCTTTATTTAAAGTTACTGATGGGGCCTCTTGGATGAGAAGTGCTGATGGAGTAGTTACAGTTTCTTTGGCACAATGGACCCTCAAGGGCCATTTTAGCTTTTAGGATTAAAGGTTCAATGCTTAGGGCCTCTGATCTTTATGGAGGGATGGAGGGAAGGGAACTATAAAATTAAAGCATGAAAAGGAAATATATTAGCTCCAAAATTCAAAAAAATGAAAATATTGAAACAATCATTTAAATATTTTCAAAACATGACATCATTTTAACCTTTATTAGTTGTCAAATTTATCAACTCTGTTATTGTGTTATCTCAGGTGGTTTTGACAAAATACCATGGGTATGGATTAAACAACACAATTTGATTTCTCACAGTTATGGAAGCTGAGAAATCCAAGATCAAGGTTCTGATTAATTCAGTTCCCATTAAGGCCGCTTTCTGTTGTGTAGATGGCCACTTCTCTCTATTTTCTCAAATAGTGAAAAGAAAGAAAATTTGGTCTCTTTCTCTGATAAGGACACTCATCCCATCATGGGGGCCTCATGACCCCTCATGACCTCATCTAAACCTAAGAACCTCCCAGAGGTCCCACCTCCAAATGCCATCATCCTCAGGGACAGGGTCTCAAACTATGAATTTTGGTGAAACACATTCAGCCCATAACAATGATGTTTGAAAACAATTTGTAGGTTAAATCCTCATAAGGGATCTCAAAAATGCAAAAGGATTGTCCAGAAGTGATAGTCAATTATAAGTTAAATGAACTCCTTTGATTTGTAATTCGATAATTATAAAATGTTTTCAATTATTTATAATCCAAATCATATTTGCTGTTGCATTCAGATGCAGTTTAATACCCTTGATTTAGGGTAGAGTTGAGCTTCTAAAATTAAGTGGACATGAAAGTTTCAGAATGGTTTGGGTCTCACTGTCCTTTTATTTCTTCTCTTTTCTGTTGACCACCATTTATACTTCCTCTTACAATTCTTGATGAACTATAATGCCATAGTCCTCAAATCTTCTTGCCGCTTCCTTTTTTTAGCATATTTTTATCCCATATAAACTTAATAACTAACTTAAAATATTCAGATTTAAGATGCACTCTTATTAATTAGATGAACTTGAACTTTGTATTCTTTGTGGGTATTCATGTCTCCTCCAGAGCTATGGTTAGTTAAAATGGCTTTACAAAATACCTCAACTGTGATAAGAAAGCTAAAATTGACAGGGTCAACTTGGTTATTACTTTGTAATATTTCCTTCCATTATATATACTTCTAATGCCTTGTATTCTTTTTTAAATATTTTTTAGTTGATGGACCTTTATTTTATTTATTTGTATGTGGTGCTGAGAATCAAACCCAGTGCCTCACGCATGCTAGGCAAGCATGTTACCACTGAGCCCCAACCCCAGCCCCAATGCCTTGTATTCTTAATTTCTGCAGTTATAAATACTTAAGAAAAATTAAAAACACATTTATAATTCTCTTTGGTAAATGGAATCAGCATTCTGATAAGAACTGGATTTTTGTACAGTAATCCCTAGTAGCCTTCCATCTTTTGTTTGAAGAATTTTAAAATCCTAAGTCATTGCCTCTTAACATTTGTAGTGATATGATCAAAAGGCTCATCTTAGGGCTCTAATTGGTGGAGACGCATTCTCTTTCATAACAGAGCAAGTCCACCAGTTCCTTAGCATGTGCCACTTAGTGACATGGTAGACCTCCTCCTGCTTTGCAAGAGGGAGCCGTTTTCTGTTGTTTGGAGGGTGGTCACTGCGTCTCCTACTAACTTGGGGTTTTCTATAAGCCCTGGCTCAGTGAGTGGTACAAATAGTAACCTACTTCTTATAGCCAAATTCTTCTTACTGTTGTTTATCTTAATAGCTAAGGACTATTCCTGCTTGCTGATTATATTGTTCTTATATTTTGTTGTCTCTTTACCTATCAATCTGATTATCTCTACCCAAGTCCTTATTTCCTTCTCTTTCTTTCATACTCGCCTGTGTCCAGCTGCCAAGATCACCATCCTGCATATTCTTCCTTTCTAAGCTGTCAGCCACTGGGAGTGTTGATGAACTCCTTCCACTAACCAGGTCTCTTCATTCTTTGTGTACCTGTCCAAGTGTGGGCACTCTTAATCCTACTATCCTGAGCTTTCTCCCATGCTGTCCTCTTCTCAGAGAGTAAAACTCTGTGGGCAGTGGGAAGAAATGAAGTACTCAGTCATTTTTGCTTTTTTGTCTTGGCATCTAAATTTGATTTTAGACACCATTTTAACTTGATGCTTTTCAATGTCCTCATTATCCCATAAAGAAGAGAATCACTTCCCACTTTTAAGACACAAATGAATTTATGTTCAAAATTTTGCAGATTTTTCCTCTCCTATTTCAAGGTCATGAAAAAAGATGAATGGAATAAAGTCCATCCTTCCTGAAATAAAAGAATTCTTACAGTTAATGTACCCTGGATCAAGGGTAAAAGGCCATCCACCAGAAGGGGGTGCTGGAAGAACCATTCTCTTCTCTTCGGCCTTCTGCCATAACTGATGTCTTACTAATTTATAAAACAGTCACATATCTGACATTGACAATGGCTATTCCAATATATGAGAGTAACCCCATTTAGAACAAAGAATGGTCATTGGGTATATCTCACATCTGGCCTGTGATAGCACATCTGGCATGATTATGTTAACTGATATAAGGCAACTCTTCTGGGTACAAATAGAGAAGAAGATCTCTTTTTTCTGGGCTGATACAGAGCTAGGCCCAGGGGCTGAGGCTTGGTGGGTAGAACATTGGCTCACTTTTATCCCTCATATGGGCCTTCTTGTCCAGGCAGCCCTTATCCACCATCAACAACTATCCCCTGGTCACTATTCTTTCTTAGTCACCAGGTGATACAAAATGGGGAAAAGAGTGTCGATGATTTCCATTTTGGAGGTTAATGTTATAAATGCCCAGAATTTCCATTAGTAAACCCTTCAAATACTTTGGAGGTTAATGTTATAAATGCCCAGAATTTCCATTAGTAAACCCTTCAAATACCCATGAAACATCAATAAGTCTTGGCAAAGGTATTTTGTCATAGACACGTTATCTATAAATATGGTAGGTCAAGGGTGAAAGGGAGTACAAAAGCAGAGTTAACAAGAAAATAATTGAGTGGAAGAAAATGAGGAGCTCTTGCAGATAAATTTCAATTTTTATTGTATAGAGTGAATTAAAAATCATAGACCAAAAAGACAATTATCTGTATGTGAAAATCAAAGAGCAACTAGAAGCAATTAACCAGATAATTTAAAGATGTTAGCGTAGTTATAAATAAAAGTATAGTACATTACTTTGAGAGAAGAAATCTTACATGAACTGAGGAGAAAGTTTTATAGAACTAAAAATTTTAAAACTTCCTTTTGAGAGAAAGGATGGGGAATATAGGACAGCTATTAATTCCATTAATTCAAAAAATTGAATTAGGGGCTGAGGTTGTGGCTCAGCGGTAGAGTGCTCAGCTAGTATGTATGAGGCCCTGGGTTTGATCCTCAGCACCACATAAAAATAAATAAAATAAAGATATTGTGTCCAACTACAACTAAAAAATAAATATTTTTTAAAAAATTGAATTAATTATCATTTATATTTAATAATACATGCTACATGGCTTAATTAATTAAAGCATTATATGGAAAATCAGATTTAATCAAAATAGTAATCTTGGGTTACCTCAGGATCACCTAGTAAGGAAAATGGAAATGGCCAGTTCTTGAATGAGCATGAGAATGAAGAAATGAAAGATGAACATGGATAAGGAACAGTAGGAGTTCAAAGAACAGGAATAGGCAAATCCAACCTCTCTATACCCTCCTACTGTGTCACTTGGCACGTTTCAATTGCAATTAAAAGAAAACCTCATAGTGACCTAGATGATAGAAAGTATTGTCATACATGACTAAACAATACAAGTATAATTTGATTTTCAGGCTAATCTTGTTCTAGAAGGTAAATTTTGTAATCAAGAACTAATTCTCTTTCAGTCTCCTATTCTAGCTTCCATTATGAAGTCATCAAAGTTGATTTAACTTGTAAAAGCATGTCTGCCAGTAGCAATCAGGACTACATACTTGCTCATGTATGTTCAGTAGGAAAAAAAGTTTGTCTCTTCCCTAGTTGTTAGAGTCAGGTATGGGGCTCCATTCAGGATGAACCAGCCTAAGCAAGTGAGCCATTCGTGGTAGTCTGCATAACATTGGTTTCCTGTTGGTTCAAGTCTGCTTGAGTTAGGTGTCTATGTTGGCTAATCACTTTGGCAGAAAGCATAGAATTATATCAGGGCTGGTTGATCTTGGGGATGAAGTCTTTCCATCCAAATTACAATGGGAAAACATAGTATGAATGCTGAGGAGACAACCACAACTTCCATCTCATCTTTTCTTGGGAAATCATTTTTCTACTGTATTTTCTAGGATCTAGGCTGAGGTGCAGAGAAACTCTCATCCTGATCAAAATAAGTATATGTAGAGGGACTTCCATTGCTAGCCTTGATCTTGATGACGTTTAGAAAAGTGAATGCCTCTCTTTTACAAAACCCTGTATGCTTCTCAGAGCACTGTCATTCAGATTCTCACTCTGTCACACAGCTCCAAATAGCCACTGTCATTCCCCTTCTACAGGCAGGCTTGTCCAGGCCAAGGATAATAATGAAAGAGGCTGAGCAAGAACTGTGTTCCCAGGCCCCCACCTTTCCCTTTTCCTGACAACTGCCAAGGAGCTCTCTAAGGGCATGACACTTTCGGAAATAATATCAAATAAAAGTATTCCGGTTGAAAGAAGAATAGGACACATCAGTCTCACTCCTTTCCTGTCTTCACCTACCTTTCTAAATAAGTCAATACAATAGCAATCTACTGCATTAAGTATCTCTTCAGTCCCTTAACAAAAGCTCCCTAGCAGGGATGGTTTTACTCCTTTGTCATATCTGTACTTTTATCTGCAAATCCAAAATCAGGCCAACTGATGAGATAATTAAACTCATCACTTCATATTTTAATTTCTTAACCTAACAGCATATGGATTCTAATTATCCTTCATTCCACTGTTACTAAATTATAAGTAAGCTACATTATATAAAACCAAAGAAAATTATTCATACATGAGATCATCTTTAAGTAGCATACTGAAGAAACTGCTACCATAAATTGTAAGTAAAGCTTATTGTGCTATTGTTTTAAAAATAAATTCTTATGTAAGACAAGAATGAGATTTTTTGCACAATTTAAAAAATGTTCTATAGCTCTTAGACACTGCTTCTCGTCTTCTCCTCAATGATTTGTTTTTAAATGCTCTGAAAAGTCCTCAGATTTGTAGACATTAAAATGTTATTGATTGTTGTTCTCTCCCTTAACATGTCCCTGAATAATATTCATTTGAAAAACTCAGACAGCAACATCAAACACCAGGACAAGCGCAGCATTATTTGCAGCAAACATCCAAATTGTTCTAGAACCGTTCAACTTGTGAGAGCCCTTGCTCTTCTCCTTGTACCTTCCCAGAACCTCCTCATATGAATGGGAGTTGCCGTGTGGACTAAAAGTAAGGGCAGCCCTATCTGATTTCCAGAAAGCCTAGTTCATTCATCTCCTTCATTAATGGACTAATGTCTCCCATGGAGCCTGTCTGATAAGCAGATGGAAACTTATTTATCGGCTAAAATGTCTACAGTGCAACTGTGTTTTTGACTATATTATGTAGAAAATGTATTTGCAGAACAATTACTCCTATGTGCTTGTGCATTAATACTGAAGATCTAATACATAGTAAGCTAACAAGGCCTGAAACACATTAAATCCCATCCACGTGTAGGGAGGGAGCACTATAACCACGCTTTTACTCACAGTAAATTCCCTGCAAAGATAATTCGTAAAAGATTTGCATGACATTCAGCTCTGATTCCACAGCCAGCCAAGCCAGTCATACCTGGAGTATCTGTGAAATAATGAGTTAGTTTCCCACTGTGAAGCCTCCTTTACAATTCCAATTTCAGCTGGAAAGTCTTTGAAGAGATGATTGAACCATATCGTCTCCATGAAAGCTGCAAAGATTTAACAACTGCTGAGAAATTAAAAAGAGAAACTCCATGGAAAATTACAGATGCAGAACTGGATGCTGTCAAGGAAAAGGTAAGGACTTGTCTGCCTTAATTTTTACTTTGCTATCTAACTAGCCGAAAGCCGAAACAGTGGTTGATTTAAAGATCAAGAAGTAATGTATCTATTACTGAATGGCATTATTCAAGATCCAGGATTTCTGCATTTGTCAGGTGTTTTTCAATTATATTATTGGACATTAGGATTTAGAATACTTTTCATTTTTTTCTAGAAAGTAACATTTTTAAAAGTTAAAAAAAACAAGTCATTGATACATATTGTAAAGTCTCCTTTCAAACTTTATTATTATTAATCTGAAATAATTTAAATAATATTCATGCAATGCAGATAAAGGTAGATTGACCCACACTTCAACACAATGACAAAGAATTTCAACCTGATGAAGATAGCTGTGAGAAACTAACAAAAGTATCTGAGGAAATTTATGATGCGTTTAGAACAACAAAATGTTGGATCTGGCAAACATAAAATGAATGTTGTCGCGAGTAGCCTTGTATATAATTACTCAGAGGCAGATTGTCTTTAAATGTAAGCGTACATTTGATTATACCAATTATCAAATATAAACAATTAATGCAAAAAGTGTTGGGTGTGCTGGAGCGCCCCAACTAGCATTTAATGCACACTAATTAAACACCATAAGCAAATCACACAATCCTAGGGCAACTACGAGCCCCAAAATACCTCTGATGCCACGCGACTTCTCTTAGCCAAAGAGCAGACGTTGTTCTTGTCTGGTGGTTCTCTTCAGCCTATGGCTGGACGTCAGGGAATGGTGGAGTCAGGGATGGACAGCAAGGCAGCAAGGCGGTCAGTCTCTCTGATGTCCTTGGAGCAAGACTCTAATGTGGCAGGACCAGCAATTTAAATAGAGTTCCAAGTTGGTGGTGTATGTTGGTGATTGGTTATACCCAATGAAAGTCAATGTCCATTGGTTATGTCCAGTGAGGTGATGTAATTGCAGCTGGGCATATTCTTTGCACGTGTCCATGAAGCTGGGCTCCCTATCAACTGTAACCAGTCATTGCTTAGCATGTCTATGGCTAGTGCCCCTTATAGCTCTTTATCAATTGCAAGCAGACATGACTAAGCAGTTCAATGGCTGCTGTTCCTTATGGCCGGCAACCTAGTGAGTCCCAGCATGTCCCAGCATGTCTATGGCAGATGCTCCTTTCAATGTGAAACTGTGAGTTTTCCTAGACAGCCCACCAGGAGTTACTCTCTTCTGGCCTGAGCTGAATGAAGTTGGTGATATTGAGGATAATGAAAAGGGCAGAATTCCGAATGAGGAATTGATATCTGAATTGGACACTAAGGGAAATGGACCACAAGAACCTCCAAACTACAAAATCGGAATAAACTGTATTTGGAGCTGAGCTTGGAAAAATTAGAGGAAGAAATACCAAAAGTCTGTCAGATTTAGTGAAAGAAATACTGAACGAGAATCATAAACTCTGCATAATAATAACAATAAACTGGCAGTTCCAAAGCAGTCATACCATCTAATTGAGCAAATCACATGTCTGAGGCTCAGGTTCTAAAATATAAAAATAAATATTACTTTCAATACCCCAAAATAGTTGTCCAAGTGAGTTTATTGGTGGTTTTTTTTTAATTTGAAACCATCCCCCTGATCTGATAAAACATTCAGAGAACTTAAAGAAAAAGAGAGTAGGAAATAATCTATTTTCTTAAGATATCAAATCGGCAACAAGCTTCCATCAGTTTTCTTTGACTGAAAACCTGTTCCCCAAAACTGGCCATTCTTGTCTTCTTTGGGTTGTTATCCATGCTGTTTGTTTTTTTCCCCTAAAACTTAATAAGCCACTATAATACAATGACACTCTGGTCTTTATATTTCTAAAATTTCTCAAGAAATTTTAAAACATCAAATTTAAAATTTTTAATAAACTATTTTTAATAACTTTTTAAAAATGAAGCTTTCTGCTGATCTATGATTTGAGGTAGGAAGATAAATTCTCATTCATAATTTTGTTAGAACTACACTCAACAAAATTTGAATGCTGTCCACAGAGTTACCGCCAAGTTCGACTGAATGAACTTTTACAGGAGCACTCAAGAGCTGCCAACCTCATTGTCCTGTAAGTATCATTGTGGGCAGTAAAGAATGGGAGAGACAAGTTTCAGGTTAAATGAGTTAATAGATAAATTTATAAGCTCATGACTTTTCAGATAAGAAGTTAAAAAAAAAAAAAAAAAAGTTGGACCATGCAGAATTTTGGACAGTGAAAGAGGATACATGCCACCCTGAGACTCTGACAACTAAGATCCAACTTAAAGGGCCTTGCTTAGACTTTGTGCCAATCATATTACTCCTATGGGGTCAGGGCACATGCCCACCAAGAACACAGGCTTCCTTCTGGACTATGCTCTAGAAACCTGAGGCTCTGGAATTCCCTGGCAACAGCCACAAGTTGGCCACCAGGGCTCAGGCATCTTCCCTGGGTAGGTGTTTCGGAGCCACTGCATGACCATGGCAGACTCATGGTCCCCTTGCAGTGTGGCAAGAGGCCACAGCAATAAAAAGATGGTTAGTTTTTCCCTTTTTCACTCTTTACCCTTCAGTCTTACAAATGTCAGAAGTGGGCCTACTGATAATATTAATATTCATTTAATTAAAGATTGGTAGCCAAACATGGGGAAACATCCAACTATTTCATTAGTACCTCATGAACTGAGTCCTAGATATAAAAACAAACATCTTTAAGCACGGTCTAGATTGGTGGATGATCCAAGTGATTAAGACACTATAGAATGACATCCTGAACTGGATGGTAGAATTCCAATAGCTAATTTCTAAGCTACCCCCCAAATACATGTTTTAAACTATTGGAGGAAAATAATGTCCACTAGAGGGCATGGATGAGTATGGGTTGATCCAATTCTCTCTTCAAAGAAAAGTGAAAATTTATACTTTTATTTTGTCTTTTTCAACATCTATGTCTGTTTTACTGCTTTATAGATATTTGTGTTATCTAAAAAATATCAGTTTAATATCTACATTTGAAAAAATTGGGGGGACATAATAAAATTTTCAGGTCACTGGTTATTAAATAGTTCAGAAACACTAATGATATTACCATCTGTAGTAATTTTTACTTTCATTTTTATTTTTCTTCTGCTACCAGGAGCCTTCCAGTGGCAAGAAAAGGATCTGTATCGGATTTGTTGTATATGGCTTGGTTGGAAATACTCACAAAGAATCTCCCTCCTGTCTTACTGGTTAGAGGAAATCACAAAAATGTTCTGACATTTTACTCTTAAAACATGAAAGATGAGGATACATTTTAAATTAATGTATGAATAATTAAGAGACCTGTTTCTATACTTTCTGTTATAAAATATGATCTATGGATAAACAAACCTCTGGAGACTAGCCTACCAAATTTTACATAAATTTTGTCTTTTTCTTTTCATTATTAGTTAATGAGAGCTCCCTCCACCCCATAAGCCAATGCTACTCCTAGAAAAACATTTTTGTCATTGCTGTTGATGAACAAGAAATTAATCAAATCCATGCTGCCTTATGTTCATAAAAACTACCAATTTGGTTGTAAGCTCCTCTAGGCAAACTTAATCTTTTGTTTCTAATGGTGTTTGCTACAAGGCCCTGGTACAGGCCTCAGCCCCACAGCAGGTTCTCCATAAATGCTTATTGACAGGCTGGTACAGTGGCCATGGGTGGTTATCAGAGAAAAAGACCAACTGGGTAGGAGGCGCGATTATGCTTGGCCTCCTGAGAGGCTTATGCCTACAAAGAAGATTTAAAAATCAATAACTGGAAACTTTAAGAAGTACTTGAGTCTAAAAATGTTTAAAGTAGTTACCTAAATAAGGTTTATTTAATGTAACAGATAATATACTTAGAGTTATCTGAGTGATCATTGATAATATATGGCTTGAAATTGCTGCTGACTCAAGTGTATTAACTAGATTAGAAACATATATTCCAATTAAATGAAATATATTCTATTTTTAACATATAAACATTAATTATCCTCCCTGCTAAACATTTTGAAATTTTCATAATGATATTACTTTGCATATTTTCTTCTAATTAAGTGGTTAGTACAGATGAAATCTATAGAAGTCTAACTGAAAACTAAGTACCACAAATTTTCAAACCACTATTAACAAATATATTCAGAATTATATATTTAGTTGCTTTCTATAGTGATTATATGGACTTAAAGGAATAATTAAAATGTGAGTGGAGAAACTTGCATAATTTGGAGTGTATGATTATTGATTTTTTTCATTTTTATTAGTGTATCTACAGTATTTAATCACATTGGCAAACCAATAAAAATTGTTTTTCTGATGAATGGTTTGGGTTTTTTCCTGACATATTTTGACTGTTCTGAGAAAACATATGGGGAAAATGAACCTGAAATAAAAGCAGTGTAATTCATTTGCTTTGGCCTAGGTCATGTTTTTACTTTTCCGTCACTAACATCACTGCACGATGGTATATCAGATGTGAGCCTAAACATATCATCAGGGATCTTGCCTGCAGTTGTTCAGTGCTGGAATTCAAGATTAGGGTTGCCAAACCCAGACTTCCTGCTCAAAAGGATGACTGGGAAAAAAAAAAAAAAAAGAAGGTCAGTAAGGCTTTACAGCTGGGTATTCCTATCACAAATCCAGGGCCATTTCGCTTAGCCCTAAATTAACCCTCTCTTTTGAGTCCTATGTGCCTGAAACCCATGAGTAATCAACCAGGTAAAAGGGCCCTGATTCTTCTGGGCCTAACACTTCTCTAAAATCCTTGAGAGGGTCTCTGGGGAAAGGGAGGAGTAATACAGCTTCTGTGGCAGGAAATTCTGGCTGCTGTTTCTTTGCTGAGCTGTTACAGCCTGGGTTCCCCTGGAAACTGACTCTGAGATGCAGTTTATCTGCGCATAGTGCCTGGGAATCAACACCTGTGGGAGAAAGAGGGCAGAAGCTGGAAGGGCAGAGAAGGAAAATGGAGAGCTGCTGCAGGTGCAATGACAACCTCACTGGGAGCTCTGGAACTAGAATGTCCCTTTAGAATAGTTCCCAGAAGGGCAGAGGCCACAGGCCTTTGTGCTTCCCCACTGATCAGTCACTCTGGATAAGGGCTCCACACCTAAGGGGTATGGCCTTGGGCAAGGCAACCTGTGAAGCTGAAGCCTGAGAGCTGAAGTCTACCTGCTGACAGCTCTCCTAGCTTCAGGGGCAACAAATTCTTATGAAACTAGATGGGGGTGAAGGTATATCACCATGTTTGCCAAAGGGGCTATATCCTTATGATAGTGGTTCAAAAAAAAAAAATCAGATGGGCCTGAGTTCAAATTTTGGTCCCCAATTATCAGCCGTATAACTTTAATTATTTAATTTTCTGAAGACTATTAGCTGGAGGGTGACTGAAGTCCCTGGGGATCCAGGGACAGGTTAGGTGGCAGGAAGGGACTGTAAATTTGGGGATCAAGAGCCACTATATTGGGAATAGGTAAAAGTAGCAGAAAACTAAAAAAGGGGCTGTGCTCGGATAGCAGCAGATTTTTGATAATTGTTAGTGTCCCGGCCATTGTCCTTTGCTTTACCCAACTCTATTAACCCAACCACCCATCATCTCCAAGTCTGCATTTGAATTTCTAAGCAAGAGGGAAAAAGTTCTACAATTGTGTGCCATGTTCAGTGTTTCAACTGCTGTCCAACTTTCTCTGTCCCTGCACTTTATATGATTTCTCATCAACATTCCCACTCTTTTCTCAAAATCTGCAGCACTTTTTCAGTTGATGATGTTTTCCCCATCCTCACAACACATCCATGGTCATATAGTCACAAAACTTTCTTACTTACATAAACAGGGCCATGATGGGAGAATTGTCATATGAGTCCTTCCCTTAATATTCAATCTGAAGTCCTGGGTTCAATCCCAGAATTGGAGACAAAGAAAGGAAGGGAGGAATAGAGGGAAAGGATGGAAAAAAAGAAAATCTGGGAATTGTGGGAGACCAATCTCGTACATGTGACTGAGTTAACTCCCCTGCTGGGTGATGTGGCGTCAGGCACTCATGCTGCTAGACTGCCCGGCTCTTCCAGGGTTCCAGTGACTATGTCTTCCTACAGCCCCATGGGTGGAGCTATGCTCACCTGTTCCTTTGTAATATAACTACCCTTGCCCTGTTTAGGGTAGTATCTTCCATGGAAGTGCCTTGTGTGTGTTCCCTTCTCTTACTGTGCCCTTGAGTGTGGCCTACCCAGATATCAGTCAACCTGCTGACAGTGGACATCATGAAGATAGACTCAGCTCCCTGAAACCTGACCCCTTGCCTCATTTGAATAGCTTCTCCTCAATAAAAGGGGTCTCTGTCTCTCTCTTCCTGCAGACCCTTAAGGTCAGAGGAGCCGTCACATCAACCCCAAAGAAAAAGGTATTTGTGTCTCTCGTGTGGTTATTTTGCACAGCCCAGTTAGCTCAGTTCAACTGGAGTGACCCCTGAGCCTTTTAGTCGTGAGAACAGAAACCCGGCAGGGAATGAAACCAGGGGTTCTGATATTCTAATGGTCTGCAAGATTTTAGTACTACTGCTCTAAGCAGTCCCTCCCATTCCTGTGATTTGACTTCCATCATATCTCTCAAATTTATCTTTCGACCTTAGGTCTGTTCTATGTCTCAGATCCATAAACTTAATCACTGATTTCCTTGGTGTTTCTGCCTGAATGTCCTGACACCCTAAATGCAGGATAACTAGACATTTGCAAAAATATGGGTTCATGTGCACGCATGCACGTGCACACACACACACACACACACACACACACACACTGGAGCAAAGGCTTCTTCCCCATCACTTATCAGATCTCCCCTGAAATGACCAAAGACACATAAAAACAGGAAAAAAAAAATCTGTATCGTGGTAGGAAACTATAGAAGGATTCCATTTTTAGAAACACAATCAAGTTATAGTTTATGTGGGAGGAGATTGGTGGAAGATATCAAAGATCAGGTTATAAGTAATGATCCTGAGGGGAAAAAAAATTTAGAGAATATTTATAGAAGACCCTGGGAGTATGCCACTAATCCCTCCCCCTTTTGAAGCCAGAGGTGAGAATAGAGAGCAGGACAGACTGCAACACCTCCTGGGGCTCCCTTCTGTGGTGAGATACTGAGAGTGCTCAGAAAGAGCTTCCTTGTCAGGACGCCCGGTGTGCTTGGTGCATGCTTGAAGCAGATCTGAGTGTTGCAATAGAGCATCTCATGGGTGCCCGTGGCAGCAACACCAGGAAAACAAGCAAACAAAATCATGTGTCAAGTGCAATACACAAAAAGCATAAAAACTGGAAAGATAATCCAAAAGAGAAAAATTTTTTGAAAATTCTCATGTAATAAAAAATAAAATCAAACTCTATCTGCAAGCATCATATAAAAATAAATATCAAAATAGCTTAAAAGCCCACATTTGGAAGTGGGGAAGCAAAAAGCTAAAAGCAAAAGTATAACCAAAAATGTATATTAACATTCTAACAAAAAGAATATAATTGACAATATTAATTCCAAAGTTTAAGACTAAAGGAATTAGGAAGGACAGAAGACTACCATTTTATATTAAAAAACTATATATAGCCATGATGCAAAGCTATAATAACAGTGGGGCTTTATGTAAACAAATAGCATAATATTCACATAAATAACACAAGAATTATTGGAAATAAAATGGGAGTTATATAAAGTCAATTTTCTTAGGAAACAGCTCACCTATATCACCATCTTTGACAGATCAAATATAGGAACAATTTAAACTATATTAAAAAATGGATTTAATGGGTACCATAGTGCTCACCCATAGAAAATATATCATCTTTTAGAAATCTATAGAATGCTTATAATAACAAATTATATATTAGATAATGAAGAAAAATTCAGTAAATCCCAAAATGCAGAATAAGTATCACATTTTTGTTATAATACAATAAAACTGACATTATTTACAAATCTATAAACAATAATGTCCCAAAAACTCATGGGGGAGAAAAAAATTGTAAATAACTCAGGTCAAAAAAATGCAGTTTTAGACTATTTAGCAAAGAATAACATTGAGAATTCCATATAGTGAAACATTTTACGCTGATAAATAGGACTCAGGAGGTAAACTTACACAATAAATAGATTTATTAATCAATAATAAAATAAAAGTTAAGAATTAAAAACTGCACAAAGTCACTAAAGGAAAACTGAAAGAAGACATTGAGGAAGAAAAGCAGGGTAGTAAAATGAAGAGCTCAAACTCTGGGGTCAGAGAGAGAGAGAGAGAGAAAGGAGTTGAATTTTAGTTCCCCATCTTATGAATAGCAGGATCATTACTTAGCCTCCTTAAGAATAAGTTTTCTCACATGTGAAATGGGGATTTTAAGAGGGCCTACTCCTTAGGGTTGTTACAAGCATATGATACAATATGTATTAATTGAACACAAATACTTAAATGTTAGCTTTTTTTTTTTTTTGGTAGCAGGGATTGAACCACTTAACCACTGAGCCATCTCCCCCAGGTCTTTTTGAAATTTTTCTTTACTTTTTAAAATTTTGAGACATGTCTTACTAAGTTGCTTAGGGTCTCACAATCCTCTTTTCTCAGCCTCCCAAGACAATAGTATTACAGGCGTATACCCAGCTAGACATTTCTTTCATTTTTCCCCCCAGAAAAGACAATAGCAGTAAGGATAACAAGTCCACTGTTATTTGTTACTTTTTCTTAAAAAAAAAAAAAAAATTGAGATTTATTTTGACATTATTATAAAGACATGAAATTTAAAAAATTCTAAAGGAACAACATCAAATAAACTTTTTAACTTTAGAAAGATAAAAGAATAAAATATGTTACAAATAAGCAAGGGACTATGGATACAACTTTGGAGAAATATATTTTTAAAAAGTCTAGTCTGATAAATTTTTAGTTCTAAAGAACATATCAATTTCTAGTAAAATATGAATTATTCAATTAACTCAAGAAGAAATACCTGATAAAATCTAATACACCCAGAATAAATTAAGATTGTCAGAGATGCAGTTTCAAAAAGGTATTAACCCAAATAACTTTTTCCAGTTGACTTCTTTAAACATCCAAAGAAAAGACCATTACCATTCTATGTAAGCCATTGCTGAGCAGGGCAAGAGAAAACACTTTCTTTTCATTCCTCAGTTATTCTGAAAACTAGCACAAACTTGATTCCAAAATATGACAGACCACAAAAATTGGAAACTGTAAGTCAATTTCTGTATGAATAAGCATTGAAAAATCCAAAATAAAATACTAGCAACATGATTTTACTAATCAATCACACAATAGAACTTTAGGAATATAGTTTACTGTTTGGAAATCAGTTAATTTAATTTATCACATTTAGTGAGCATGAGTTGCCAATTATTTGTTCACGTTGAATTGAATATGTATTTGTAAATGTGTAAAATAACTCCAGATGAATGCATAAGTAAACAGGAAGGATTAACTCTAGAAATGAGTTGAACAAGGTGAATGAAAGATAAGATAAAGATTTAATTTTTACTATAAACCAACAATAACTATTCCAAACTAATATTTTAAAATTTAGATCCATAAATAAACTACTTGCTTACCCAGATGTATTTAATTATTAACTCATAGTTGAAATGGTAATAAACTGTGAAGGTTGTATAATAATAACCTTTAAAAAGTATCATTCGGGGCTGGGGCTATAGCTCAGCGGTAGAGTCCTTGCCTCACACATGCGGGGCACTGGGTTTGATCCTCAGCACCACATAAAAATAAATAAAGATATTGTGACCATCTACAACTAAAAATAATAATAATAATAATGCACTTGAGCCAGGCATGATGGTGCATGCCTATAATCCCAGCAGCTAGGGAGTCTGAGGCAGGAAGATTGCAAGTTCAAAGCCAGTCTCAACAAAAGCAAGGCACTAAGCAACTTGGTAAGACTCTGTTTCTAAAAAAAAAAATACAAAATAGGGCTGGGGATATTGCTCAGTGGTAGAGTTCAATTCCCAGTAACCCCCCCCCTCCAAAAAAAGTATAATATACTTGAAAGTGTAAGATATTGCACCAGCATTATTATTCCATTGCACTTATTTATAAAATAAGTAACTAAAATAATCACTGTAAGTATTAAAAAAAATTGGCCCAACTACAACTCCCAGACAGGCTTAGTTTTGTTGTTGTTGTTGTTTTGTTTTGTTGTTTTTCTTTTATTTCATTTTGGCACTAGGGATTGAATCCAGAGGCCCTGTACCACTGCACCACATCCCCACCCCTTTTTATTTTTTTATTTTGAGACAGAGTCTCAGCTAAATATCTGAGACTGGCCTTGAACTTGTGATCCTCCTATTTCAGCCTCCAAAGTCATTGGGATTACAGACATTCACAAGTGTTCCTGGTGGTTTTTTGTTTTTAAACACAAGATTAAAAAAAAAAAAGCATATGGTGCTCTCTTGGGTAAATAAAGTGATAGAGAAGAGAAATGTTGGATCAGATTTACTTCTTTAGATCTACAAACATTAGGCTTGCATTGTGTTTTTTATTTCCTGAAGCTGAAGAATGGACAAATATAATCTGAATAGGTTTTAAGTTTTATTTTCTGTGCCAAACAGAACTCAGAATGGGTATTACCTTCAGTAGGTGGGAATAATAATAAGATGATGATGATGATGATGATTGAGTTTGTATGAATCCAGGCTGTACAGGTATAGAATATTCTTTCATCCTTTTGAACATAATTCTCAATTAGGATGTTATATTATCTTTCTATTGTTTCTTAAGAAATCATCACAAACTTGCCAGTTTAAAGCAGCACACATTTATTATTTCACAGTTTCCATAGGTCATAAGTGCAGGCATATCTTAACTGAGTGCTTGGCTCAGGATCTCACTATGGCGTCCTCAACATGTTGTCTGAGGCTGCAGTCTCCTTTGAGGCTCAATGTCCTCTACCAGGCTTAAGTGGTTGGTGGCCGAATTAATTTTCATGCTGCTGTAGAACTCATGGCAGCTTGCTTCTTTTAATACCAGCAGGGAGAAAATCTCTTACCTATAGACCTTGGGTTAAAGGTATCACCTGATTCTGTCAGGCCACCCTGGTCAATCTCCTTTATAATTAAAATTAAATTCAACTGCTTAAAGATCTTGATTATTATTTGCAAAATCTCTTCATCTCTTTCAGATAAGGAAACCTAGTGACATAAGGTGCAGTAGTGCAGGCTTTAATCCCAGCAGCTCAGGAGGCTGAGGTAGGAGGATAGCAAGTTCAAAGCCAGCCTCAGCAACTTAATGAGGCCCTTTCTCAAAATGAAAAATAAAAAAATAGAGTGAGAATGTGGCTCAGTGGTAGAGCCACACTGGTTCAATCTCCAGTTTAAACAAAAAAAAAAAAAAGGAAAACTAATTATTGGAGTGGCAGTCTACATGGGCAGATGCCGCCCTCTCTAGGGGAGGTGATTCCATAGGATAAGAAGGTAAGCATGTGGGAGGCATCCAGGCCATCTTAGAAACCTGCCTACCACAAATACTATCTCACATTTGTGCATAGCACCTATGAGCTACTAAGAACCATGCTGTGAATCAATTAACAATCTAGAAATGTTTCATGAAGTATCCAAATAAAAGCTCCACTGTCTATGCACACTAGATAATGCCCATTTGTTGGGAAATCTAGAACCACAAAAATAAATTAACACTGAAAAGACCTGGGAATCCCCTAGTACTAGAACAGTATTCTCAGAAGATTTGTGTACAATTCTGGATACAGGGTTTCAGTCATCAGAGTGTTTAATGAGCTGTTAACTAGCAGTAAGTGACACCAGAAACAATGCAGTAAAACATCAAAAGTATTTAAAGGGAATATAGGCTTCAAAAATACAGCAGTCTGAGATCAGAAATGGGGAAGGCAAAGATTCAATGTCCTCAACAGAGTTGAAGACATCATCACTTCGTGAGCGATAAACTGACAGAGAAACTCCATCTTGTTCTGCGTGACCTGGTGAAGAAAGTAAATAGGCAGCCTACATCCTGGGAACAAATCTTTACTCCTCACACTTCAGATAGAGCCCTAATATCCAGAGTATACAAAGAACTCAAAAAATTAAGCAATAAGAAAACAAATAACCCAATCAACAAATGGGCCAAGGACCTGAACAGACACTTCTCAGAGGAGGACATACAATCAATCAACAAGTACATGAAAAAATGCTCACCATCTCTAGCAGTCAGAGAAGTGCAAATCAAAACCACCCTAAGATACCATCTCACTCCAGTAAGATTGGCAGACATTATGAAGTCAAACAACAACAAGTGCTGGCGAGGATGTGGGGAAAAGGGTACTCTTGTACATTGCTGGTGGGACTGCAAATTGGTGCGGCCAATTTGGAAAGCAGTATGGAGATTCCTGGGAAAGCTGGGAATGGAACCACCATTTGACCCAGCTATTGCCCTTCTCGGACTATTCCCTGAAGACCTTAAAAGAGCGTATTATAGGGATACTGCTACATCGATGTTCATAGCAGCACAATTCACAATAGCTAGACTGTGGAACCAACTTAGATGCCCTTCAATAGATGAATGGATTAAAATATGTGGCATTTATACACAATGGAGCACTAAAAAATGACAAAATCATGGAATTTGCAGGGAAAGGGATGGCATTAGAGCAGATTATGCTAAGTGAAGCTAGACAATCCCTAAAAAAACAAATGCCAAATGTCTTCTTTGATATAAGGAGAGCAACTAAAAACAGAGCAGGGAGGAAGAGCATGAGAAAAAGATTGACATTAAACAGGGACGAGAGGTGGGAGGGAAAAGGAGAGAGAAGGGAAATTGCATGGAAATGGAAGGAGACCCTCATTGTTATACAAAATTACATATAAGAAGATGTGAGGGAAAAGGGAAAAAAAATCAAGGGAGAGAAATGAATTACAGTAGATGGGGTAGAGAGAGAAGATGGGAGGGGAGGGGAGGGGGGATAGTAGAGGATAGGAAAGATAGCAGAATACAACAGTCACTAGTATGGCAATATGTAAAAACGTGGATGTGTAACCGATGTGATTCTGCAATCTGTATACGGGGTAAAAATGGGAGTTCATAACCCACTTGAATCAAATGTATGAAATATGATATATCAAGAGCTTTGTAATGTTTTGAACAACCAATAAAAAAAAGTAAGGATATGTGCAAAACATGCTCAGAAAAGTTCTGTTTCACGTGGCTCACATCAAAAGATTGGCTAAGTTTCAGTTATCTGGCAAATTAATTTATGTGGAATGATTCTCTCTATAGTTAAGCAGAGTATATAGAGTTCCTGCATAAAATCTAAACAGGGGATTTTTGGATAAGTCATCCAGATAGGAATGAAGAAAGGAGGACTTCTCAGAGGTCGAGGCTAAAATCCAGGTCATAAATGTCATCACTTCAGAAAACATGACAGGCAATGATGATTAGTGCTATGAGCCTTCCATTATTCCTGAGCCTGAAAGATATTGCAGCAGAGGGCAGTCTAGGGGCAAAACTAAGCAGTTAACTTTTGAGAGAGAGATGGCTAACTGCCTGGTTGTAGGCTCAGCTGTGATCTGGGGCCAAAGCACAGGGCTCCCTTCTGATGCAGCTCTTTTCCTGAAGGTAGTGGTTTTCCCAAGCTCTCAAACTTGGTCCATCTGCTCTTTGGGATGCTGGAGAGATCAAGAAAAGGAGACTGGCTTCTTTCTTATTATATACTTCAGTTTTCTGATTGTCCTGTTGTATTCCTGCCCCAAACAAAAATGTGGTAGAATTATTCTTAGGGAAAGTGAGAAGTTCAGAGAAGCAAGCAATAACAGGTATAGAAAGATACTAAATCATGCCAGCTGCTAACACAGCCAGCTTTGGAGGGAGACAGTTACCATTCTGTGGTTTCCTAATGCTCATAGATATGGTTACAAAAGGAGTGGGAGCAGGGAGATTAGTAGCACCAGTAGGAGATGATGCTGGCCCCAGAATATGGGAAGAAAACTGGTTATATTTAGATAAAGAATCAACAGAACTGGATGAACCGGATTCTATCTCTGTAAGGGTCATAGTAGAAAACAGAAAGCGCAGAGTTGGCTAATTAGAGAAAAATTCACGAGAGACTATTTATAAATATCTGGCAAGATTTGAGATATCAAAACTATAAGGGAGAGTACAATGCCCAAAGCAAGTAACAATGCAATGCTTCCCCCATTGTCAACCCTGAAGGGAAAACAGGAGGAGAAAGTCATTTCCAGAGCTTGGCAGAAAGGGCAACTTTGACAAGAGAAGGGGTCTGCAGTGGAGGGACAGTCGCAGCCAGAGAGTCCCCTGATCTTACCCTCCAGCTCTGATCTCCCACTGGGGGTCTCCATTGTCCAAACCCAAATGGAAGATAAGGGAGCTCATTAATGAAATTCTTAAAAGACAGGCTTTCAGGGTGGGGAATAAGGTGCAGAAGGACAAAGAGTAGGTCTACAGGGAAGAAGAAAGATGTGTAGTAGAAATGGTGTGATCATTTCAATTTATTAAAGAAAATACAGAGACTTGAAATTTTGGTGGGGGGGGGTCACTGGGGATTAAACTCAGGGGTGCTTAACCACTAAGCCACATCCCCAGCTCTTTTTACAGATAGAGTCTTGCTGAGTTGCTAAGCACTAAATTACTGAGGCTAGATTTACACTCACAATCCTCCTGCCTCAGCCTTCCAAGCCACTGGGATTACAGGCATGTGGCACGACACCTGGCCAGAGACTTTAATTTTAACATAATTTTCTTCTTCTTTCTCCATGTGTGTGTATGTGTGTGTGTGTGTGTGTGTGTGTGTGTGTGTGTGAGAGAGAGAGAGAGAGAGAGAGAGTTAGTTAGTTACTGGGAATTGAACTCAGGGGTGCTCTACCATTGAACTACATCCCCCCAGCTCTTTTTATTTTTTTAAATGGGATTTCACTAAATTGCCAACACTGGACTCAAACTTGCAATCCTTGTGCCTCAGCTTCCCAGGTAGCTGGGATTACAGCATGTATATGTCTACATAATTTCCTCAATACTCAATTTCACTTAGCCTTTGTGTGATGGTTAATCTGAATTGTCAATTTTATGGATGAAGAGATGCCTAATATTAAGAGGCTTCTGGGTGTCTCAGTGAGGGTGTTCTAGGAATAATTAGCATTTGGGACAGCAAACTGATGTGAAGACCCACTCTAAGTGTGGGTAGCATAGTCCAGTCGTTTGGGGGCTTGGAGGAAACAAAAGTTGGAAGAAAAAAGTAGCAGCAACTCCGTTGGGTCTTTGATTGCTGCTGTGATCACCTGAAGACATCAGACTCCAGCTCCTTCACTCTTGAGAAGCACGCTCTGCCCAGTGACTCTCAAGAGAGTTTCCAGGCCCGCAGTCTCCAACTGGGGCTACATCATTGATCCCTCTTGTTCAGATTCCAGCTTCTTGTCTGAGCAGCTTCTGGTTCCTCCAGCTCTCCAACTTGCAGACAGCCATTGAGCCATTGTGGGACTATCCAGCTTCTGGTTAGATAGGTCAATCTAATAAATATCTCCCTCTAGAGAACCCTAATAGACATTAAAAAAAAAAAGATCTCTTGCCTTCATGACTTTTCCTTGAACATATACAGCTGCTATTTTTTTCTTAAAGGTGATTAGAAAAGAGTGATCAAAGTACTTATAAGGGCTAATGATATTGTTGTCAGTGAAAAAGTTGTTTGGGAAAAAGCATAACATTTGAGGAAACGTTGGGGTGTGAAAACTGGAAAACATCCACTTTAGTCTAAAGAGAATTGAGTTTGTGCAGGCTGGTAAGAAAAGGTTGTTTCACAGAATATTGAATCACAATCAACAAAAACCACAGTGAGCCTGATTCGTAACTCTCCCTGCATGGATACCCATATCTTACCATTGTTTCAGTTTCCCTTGTTATTTTTCTTTTCTTTTTTGTTATTACTCGGGAACATAATTCAATTTGCATTGCACATTTCCTCACGGAAATTTTGAATCTAATGAATATAAAAATCATGGACTTGGCCCAAATTTGTTTTAATCAGTTTTTCTGTTTCCTAATTCAGGATTAACTTCCCAGGATATATGCAGAGATTTAGTAGCAACAAGAGCAACAGTGTGCTCATTAAAATATGTAGAATCTCAACTGCAATTTGAGTTATGGTAATTACTGGATTTGTTTACACATAGATGAAAAGCATAACCTTTTTGTTCTTGTCTTCATTTCTTTTTTAATTTGGAAAAATCAGGTGCTACCAACAGAAAGAAATCACACAACAGTTGGTTAATGTCATGGAGGAAATCAGGTGCAACCAATGAGACTGAGAAATAAAGAGATCAAAACCGTCTAAGGCAGTGACTTAACTAGGCTTCCTTTCTCCTGGAGTCATTTGAGAGGCTCTCCTGCTTGTAATCTATTCAGAATAAATGCCACAGCCTTTGCCCGCCCCCTTAGTCCCCACCTGATGGATACCATCTATACATACCAATTCCACTGTGGCCCCAAAGTTTCCACAATCATTCTCTATACTTTTCTCTCTGATCCCATTTGTTCCAGCCAAGAAGTGGGACTGACTATAATGGGGCATGTACAAGGGAAGACAATGCTAACAGAGAGACACCATTGTTCCTAGGGAAGGAAGGAAAATAAGCCCATCCCTGGTGTGTCTATCAGTTTTCTGTCACTGTGGCAAAATACCTGAGATAAACCAACTTGAAAAGGAAATGTTTATTTTGGCTCATAGTTTCAGAGGTTTCATTGCATGGCTAGTTAGCTTAGTTGCTTTTAAACTGTGGCAAGGCAAAACATCATGGTGGAAGTATATGACAGAGGAAAGCTGCTCATTTCCTGGTGACCAGGAGAGAGAGAGAGAGACAGAAAGAGAGAGAGAGGACACTCTCTTGAGTTTTTTGGGTTTTGTTTATAACAAAGCCCCTCCCTCAAAACCATGAAGTTATGAAGCCATAAACGGATTCATTCATTCATGAGGTCATAGCTCTGTCAGGATCTAATCACCCCCTCCAAAGATCCCTTCTCTGAACTCTGCTGCATTGAGGACCAAGCTTTCAACACATAAACTTGCTTTTATGAAGGCCTATTGATCCCAGATCTGGAAGCTTCCCAAAGATTCCCAGATTCCTGCTTTCATACAGGGACATTACTCAAAAGGCAGTAAGCAGACAGAGAGATCGTCTTACAATGCTTGAAAATGGGTGAAATTATCCAAATGACTAATACTTGATTTCTATGTCTTTTTGTACTTCTTCTACCCACTTCCATATCAAATCAACTTGTTGGGCAACCAATTCAGCTGAAAGACAAGTCCTTAAAATATCTAAGTCTTTGTAATAGATTAAAAAAAAAAAAGTTCTCAAAGATGTCTATACTTGGATCACCAGACCCTATGAATATATTATCTACCTCCCATGGCAAAAGAGTCTTTACAGATGTGGTTAAGGTACTGATCTTGAGCTGGAGAGATTATAATGGATAATCTTGACTGGGGAGCAGAGTGAGGATTCTAACCACTTGAGTCCACAGAAGAAGAGAGCCTTGGGCTGGGGATATAGTTCAGTTGGTAGAGGGCTTACCTTGCATGCCCAAGGCCCTGGGTTCAATCCCCAGTACCACAAAAAAAGAAAAAAAGGACTTTTCCCAGCTGTAGTCAGAAAACTAGACAGGTGGCAGCAGCAGCATAAGAACTCAACCTCCTGTTACTGGTTTTGAAGATGGAGAAATGAGGGATGGAAAGGCTTCCTTCTTACAATTTCTAGAGGGATGGAGGCCTAATTAACACCTGTATTCTAGCCCATAGAGACCTATGTCAGACTTACGACTTGAAGAGCTACAATTTTTTTAAAAAATTGTGTTAAGCCATGAAACCTGCAGTAATTTGATAAAGTAATGTAAATTTAAAGTCTTCACCTGTCAAGCTTGGATTAGCACAATGGAAAAGTTCCAATCTCTCCAACTTCTCTGGTCTCTAGGTCAGCTTAGAAAATGTTATTTCACCAAACTCTTCAAATATCACTCAGCCCGTTCTACACTCCTATTTGAGAGCCTACAAATGACATTTCCCCTCCAAACTCAGCACCTCTGAACATTAAAAGATCTGTGGTGTCCCTGGACCTGCCAAGAAGTGAAGATGGGAGGCTCAGGGCTCACTGCTTCCATTTTAATAGCAAAAACTCTATTTTAACTTGTTCTACATATGTACTTTAGCATAAAATAAGGTTTAAAGAACAGGTTCCATTGCTTTAAAAGTGTTTGACCTATAACTTCAAATATAAACTCTGCCCAATTTTTAAGCCTGCCCAATCTCATCCTACTCTACTCATCTGGTCAACTTTAGTTCCTAGAAATAAACTTCCCATCAGCCAGAACAATTGATTCAAAATATCTACAAATATGTTTGTTCCTGTTGATACCCACACCCTGGATGGTGCAAATACTGAAGCTTAGACTCACTCCTAAGTCTTCTCTCACCTAGGGGTAAACCTTTCTCTTCACCTCCACACCCTTTTTCACTGAGAAACCAATCCAACTCCTCCAGTATCTCTCTACCAGGTAAACTTTGTCTCCTCCATCAGGGAGCCTTTAATGACACAGAGCTATAGGAAGTCACTGGGTGTCCTAGATGAATACCTCTCCCACCCCATGGCTCTCTTTCCTCCAATATGAGTGCCAATTTGTCCTAAAGTCTAATCTTCCACTGCTGCCCAGTTTCTTTTCAGAAACACACCCACTCCCTCAAATTATTGGTTGCTGAGTGGCTCCTAGGATGTTCAATGGTACAGTGTTGTCAACATTAGGCCAGAACCAGAGGGGGTATGATCCTTGGAGAGCATATTATCATTTTGTGCTTTGTCCCTTCATAGCCTAAAATACCACTAACCCTGAATGCAGCATGCTTGAATGAAGGTTTGGAAGAAATGAAAGGGATAATAATGTAGATTAAAAACAAAAATTGAAACAAAAAGTAAGACTTGATGCTAAACTTGACCAACAAACATACATCAAGCTAAATTATTTTTAAAAATCACCTTAATTGTAAGGTTTCCATTGCTTTCTGCTCTTCCTGAGGCTTGGTGGTTCTATTCCAGAATAAACAATATACCCAATTGCTCCTTCCGTAAATGTTCTTTTTTGATGAAGCTAGCTCAGGTTGGTTTCTATTATAAGCAGGAGACTACTAATATATCCTTAAGAATATAAAAATCTTTCTGTGGTCACATGTTTGGAAATGTTACAGAGCCCATAGCCAAATCCTGGCAATTCAGTATTCTAAGACTCTGACAAGTTTTGCAATGTAAAAACTACTTTAACTGTTAATCCATCATTACCACAGGTATGTGCCCTGAGCTTTTGTGACTATGAAACTTTTTTATTAACATTCTGAAGAACTAATATCTCATTTCAAGGAATACATAAATATAATGCTTAGAGGCACTCCCATTGTTACTCCAAAAGAATTTGCCATTAGCTTGGCCACATTCCATGCAGCATTTTATGAATCACCTGCATTAAGAAACTGACTCAAAGTAAAAGGGATAATGCTTTTGAAGTTCCTTTCTTAACCTAGGTTCCTCCCTCCCCCCTTTATTTTATTCTTCAGTGTAAGAGAGGACAAGATTTATAAAGAAAGGAAGATGTTAAAAGTAAGGGACAGGAAACAATAGAAAAGAAAAATATGTCAGAGAACTCCAACAGAAGATCCTATCTTTCCCTTCTCTTCTGGTGAAGGACTTCCTGCACCCGCTGTCTGACAGGGTCACAGCATGGGGGATGCTGCGGCAGGGCCGCACCATCTGGAAACTGGAACCATCAGGAATGTTAAGTGTTTTGTTTATGATACTCATAACATGAATAACAGGGCATACATCAATCAATAATAAAAGTACGTATTGCCTGAGATTGCAGGAAAATTCCCGGAATGAGACTAAGGATACAATTGAGATTGCCATGAGGTGTGTTTCAGTCTCTCTCAGGATACAAACAATAGTGTTATTCCTCAAGCCTGAACAACAAGAAATATTTATCCCATGTTTAACAATTAACACTACCCCCCCCACAACCCCATCCTAAAGCCACAACCTGTACAACACCTAGCTACAGAAAAACAATTGCTGTGCCAACAGTACAAGGACCACCATATGTAGCTTGTAGTATCCCACTGGAGGATAAGAGACTAATAAAAATACCTTCCCCCCACCAAAACCACCCTCCTTTGCCTTACACAGAAACTTATGATGAAAATGGAAAACACATAGTTAATATAAATGACGAATGGGTTGAGGTGTAAAGCCTGCCCTTTAGTTAAAGATTACAAAGACATAAGAATTGATGTGCTTTGACCAAGGAAACTCTGTAAGAAAGCTGTTAAATAGGTCATATGAAAAAAGGAAATTACCTTGGAAATTAAAAATAAAATAATGTAAAATTAACATAGATATATTTTAGAGGCACTTCAGTGTAGCAGGCTTTTTAAGTAACAGACTTTCACTATTTTAAATGTGTTTTATTGGTTTTTTAGTTTAGAAGTAAGAAAGTTTACCAATAATCATAAGTATACTTTAAAGTTAAAGGTTAATGAAATAACTATAGGTATGCTTTAAAGTTAGAAGTGAATAATAGGTCAGGAGACATGTAGTCTAGTTGCATCACCTAGCACCTAGTGATTGAGGTGAAAACATAAAAGCTTAATCATGATTGGCTAAGGTTATAGAAAAAATATTTTGAACAATGTGCTCAATATCTTAGGTAATCAATGTATGTCAGAAAAGATTGTAACTCTTAAAAATTATGTAAATCAAAGAAGTTTTGGGCTTTGAAGCTATCCATTAACTACCTGAAAAAATACCTGTAAAAAAAGGTATAAAAATAAAGGTCCCTCTAGGGGCAGCAGGATTTTTTCTGGAGGCTGCTGGTAACTTGCAACCTGTCTTCCTGACTCTTTTTTCGCCGACACTACTCCTCCTTCAGGACCCCTAGACCCTCACTCCTGCCACCACCACCACCGGGGCTGGATCCCGGCACTCCTCACATCTCCTAGGTCAAAAACAGAGGCAACAGAGGCATTTATTATTTTCTTTGGAAATTTCAAGCCCTTTAAAGAAGCCCCACATTACAGAAATATGTTTGGTAGCCTGGTGCAAAATAATAAATTTATTGCAAAATAATGTGTACTACATTGAGAAATAATTAAGATACTTGACTAAGGATGCATACTGATTTTCCAAGAATATTCTAAAGAAAAATATCTTTATTTCTGTTATGAATTAAATGTTTGTCCTCTACTCCCCCACCCCACCAGACTCATATGTTTAAGTCCTAATCCACAATCAATGAAATTTGAGATGGGGCCATTGGGAGGTAATTAAATTTAAGTGAGATCATAAAATTTGGTTCTTAATTCAAGCAAAATCCATATGAGGATACAGTGAGAAGGATACAGTGAGAAGGTGGCCATATGAGAAGTAGGGGAAAGCCCTCATCAAGAATCCTAACATCAGATAGAGGATTAATTTCCAGGATATATAAAGAACTCAAAAAACTTAACACCAGGGCTGGGATTGTGGCTCAGCAATAAAGCGCTTGCCTAGCATGTGCAAGGCACTGGGTTTGATCCTCAGCATCACATTAAATAAATAAATAAAGTAAAGATATTGTGTCCAACTACAACTGGAATATATATATTAACATCCCCCCCCAAAAAAAAATAATTAACCCAATCAATAAATGGGCTAAGGAACTAAAGAGACACTTCATGGAAGAAGAAATACAATTGATCAATGAATATATGAAAAATGTTCAATATCTGTAGCAATTAGAGAAATGCAAATCAAAACTACACTGAGATTTCATCTCACTCCAATCAGAATGGCAATTATCAAGAATACAAACAACAATAAATGTTGGCAAGGATGTGGGGGAAAAGGTACATTCATACATTGCTGGTGCAGCCAATATGGAAAGAAGTATGGAGATTCCTCAGAAAACTTAAAATGGAATCACCATATGACCCAGTTTATCCCACTCTTTGGTGTATACCCAAAGGACTTAAAATCCACATACTACAGTGATGCAGCCACATCAGTGTTTATAGCAGCTCAATTCACAATAGCCAAACTATGGCACCAACCTAGCTGCCCTTAAACACAGAAATGGATACAGAAAATATGGTATATATACACAATGGAATATTACTCAGCCTCAAAGAAGAATGAAATTGTGGTATTTGCTGGTAAATAGATGGAGCTAGAGAATATTGTGCTAAGTGAAATAAGCCAATCCCAAAGAACAAAATGCAGAATATTTTCTCTGATATGTGGATGCTAATTCACAGTAAGGCAGGTGGCTGGGGAAGAATAGAGGTACTTTGAATTATACAGAAGGGAGGAAGGGTGGGTTGGGATATGGGGGTAGAAAGGATAGTAAAATGAACTGGACATTATTACCCTATATGCATATATGATTATACGACTGGCGTAATTCTATATCATGTACAACCAGAAGAATAAGAAGTTATACTCCATTTATGTATGATGTGTCAAAATGCATTCTACTGTCATGTATAACTAATCAGAACAACAAAAAAGAAAAGAATCCTAACATGATGGCATCCTGTACTCAGACTTCTACTCTCCTGAACTGAAAAAATAAACTTCTGCTGTTAAACTCAGTCTACAGTATTTTCTTGTCCCAGCCCAAGCTAAAACATGATTAAGTATTTTAAATATCATCTTGATTCCTGAACTTTCACAAAATGTGCAAAAATGTTCCTACTTACTAAATCTTTATTGCAGCCTAGTCCTCTTTATTTACAATATAGATTTCCAGCAAATAATTGTTTTGGACATTGGGTTCATATTTACCTTGCTTTAGATTAGTATAATTATAGACAGGGATGTTGCCTGAGCTTCCATCATCATATTTTGAAATTTATGAGCCAAAGATCAGCCTGAAAGGTGAATCAATATTGCTGAAGATGACCTGAAAAGATTCCTCAGAGAGATTGATCAATAGAAGTTGCCAGGAAACTGCCCATGGTAGCACATGCCTATAATCCCAGCAACTTGGGAGTCTAAGGCAGAAGAACTACAAATTTGAGGTCAGCCTTGGAAATTTAGCAAGACCCCATCTCAAAAAAAAAAAAAAAAAAAAAGTTTCCATGAATTTTGTCATCAAACACATTTAAAATCAATAATCATAATATAGTGGGCAATTTAGTTAGCAAAGTCTCACAATGTTTGCTCATTACACTGCCCAACTGATAAAAATAGTTGATGTGTTAGTGTGAAACCAGTTCTGCTACTCTCACCAGATGGAAACATCCAATTAATTTCTGAACCGGGGCCAGTCAATAGGGACAATCTACAATATATAGCTTATTTTCTAGTCCAGTTTGATACTTTCCAAAGATGAGAAAGGGAAGTATAATATGAAAGAGATCATATGAGCTAGAAAAGACAAAGGAAGCCTAGAGGTGACTTATTCTTAAAGTTCTTTCCAGTTTAGTCTATATCATCCTCCTCTGTTATGGTTGGATATGAGGTGTCCCCTGAAAATTTTATATATTCAAAACATTCAATGTAACAATGTTCAGAGTCAAAATTATTAGATTATGAGAGTTGTAACCTTGTTGGCAGATTAATTGATTTGATGGATTAAGAATTTGAATGGACTACTGGGTGGCAACTGTGGGCAGATGGGGCATGGCTGAAGGAAGTAGGTCACTGGGTTGTGCCCCTGAGGATTATATTTTACCCCTGGCTCCCCCTACTCACTGCCTACTTTCTGGCTACCAGGAACTGAGCAGCTGTCCTCCACCACACCTTTCTGCCATGATGTTGTGTTTCACCTAGGGCCCAGAATGATGGACATGGCCAACCATGGACTGAACCTCTAAAACTATGAGTCAAAATAAACTATTCCTCAAGTTTTCTTGTCAAATATTTTGGTTACAGTGACAAAAAAGCTAACACTTCCACTTTGTCTAATCTTACAATTAAAACTGCCAAATATATCAATTACTTTATTACTCAAAATTTCACTTTATATTTAACAGTAAATTTACGTCTTTCAGTCCCATTTGATCGTTTGTGGGATATCTTTTGTGACTTGCTTTAATTATCTCTATTCAGCTTAATTAAGAAATAAGCAGATATTCTGAATGCTGCCTGGCCTATAATTATTCTTATTAAAATCATACCACAGATTTATTGCTAAGAACAAATGCCCTGGCCCTGTTCCTATATTTAAGTTAATGGAACCTCTATCAAAAATATTCAGTATAGTAGGATTGGTAAAGCTGGTAATATTGGTTAAATGTGAATGAATTCTTTCATTGATGTGTTGATCCCAGCAAATTCTCTAGGAAAAAAATTCCCAAAGCAATGGTCCTTAACCAGGAGTGGGCAATAGATTGCCCTGGAGATTCTGAATAGAAAGTTTGTGGTAGGGTTTATACATATGCATTTAACCCAGCTCTCTAGATAATTTGCCTTTGTACTCTCACTCTTAAACCATCTGTTTTTATTTTATTTACTTCTTAAAAATTAAAAAAAATGTTTTTAAATGCAACAACAATAATCCATCTCTGGACTAGAATTACAGAAATGTTGTCTTCCAGTGTTTCTACCAACTAACATAATTCAAGTCAGTTTTTCATGATGATTATATTAGTTAAGTGAGATTGGGTATTCAGTGTTTCAGAGAGAACTACATGTTCTGAGTTTGTGTGATAAGTGTTCTAATCCTCTTGAACTACTGTAGTGCAATGAGGCAGTAATTTATGAGTTAATCCAAAGCAGTTTTGTAGCAATAAATGCACATTTTTATTATCTTCTAGGCTGTTTGACCATCTTCTAGCTTCTCACCTATTAATCACCTCTCAACTTCGTGTCAATCTACTGAGCTACTTCTATACTTAAGATTCTTGTGCTAGTTTTATGAAACCAAAATCCTGCAAATACTTACCTGATCTTCATATTCTTCTCAAAAGCTCATCAGGAATATTTTTGTGGGTTTCACAAGATAAACATTAATTTAGTCCATCTCCTACCATGAATTTGACTACATATACTGCTGGGTAAACAAGATTTTCTAAGAAGTTTCTGATGATATTTAGGACCAAAAAGGAGATATATATATATATATATATTTCTTTTTTTTAGTTGTAGTTGGACACAATACCTTTACTTTATTTATTTATTTTTATGTGGTGCTGAGGATCGAACCCAGAGCCTCTCACTTGCTAGGCGAGCACTGTGCTGCTGAACCACAACCTCAACCCCAGGACCAAAACGTTTTGAAGGAATAAAGTTTCAGCTAGTAAGCATGCATAGATACTTTGTACTGAAATTGATCTGCAAATATACTATTAGTTCTTTCCATCTCCCCTATTGTAATTGCCCTTTTACAAAAGGCAATTGCTCTTTCACAAAACAGCATAGTTCTTATCTAACTCGTGTTTTGTCCCATGGTATGCAAGCCTCTGTACTTGAAACAAAGAAACATTTCTGAATTTTGTTTCCAGAACCCAAAGCATGGCTTTTGTCTTTTGTTGGTGTATACATATTTCTAGTAAGAGTAAACTGTGGCATGATAAATGAGATATTTGGGCCTATGTTGGAATGTTCTCAAATCAGATACAGAATTGTGCAGTTAAGGGAAATGATGACAATTTTCTTTTAACACTCTTACCTCTTCCATTCCTGAATGGTTGCCAAAGAATATAATTCCTCTGGGGAAGAGTTCAAGAGTTTTGCTCAAACCTCAAAAACCAAGAAAGTTCATCCCCTGAAGAACCTCTCCATAGAGCATTAGGGTAGAAGCACAGTGATCCCATATGGAGGTCTGAGATGCAGGAAGAAGAGCAAAGAAAGGGATAAAAGTGTGGGTAAATGTGGCGATCCAGCCATGGGCTGTGTGTGTGAACTGTGAGCATTTTGAGCGCACAAAGCAGACTGGACCGACAATGCTGCTCTGTCTGGACTGTGTACACATATGTCCCTTTCTCTTGCTCTGCCTTTGATCAAAATACAGCACATGAAATGGATGTGACCTTCCAAGATGTCAGTCAATCTGCTGTCAGCAAGACATCAGGAAGCCAGACTCAACCCCCTGAAACCTGACTCCTTGCCTCATTTGAAAGGCTTCTCCCCAATACAGCCAGGGTTCCAGGCTTCCTCTTTCTCTTTCATGCCTGCCTTGCCTCCTTTGTGGGAGCTACGGCTGAGGAGAGGTCACTGAATCCAAAGAAAATGTACTTTCTGTGTCTGTATGTTTATTTAGTCCCCAAATTCACTTGGAGCGACCCTGACTGGTGACTGGTTTAGTCCTGTATAGTAACAGGTAAACATTGTTTCAAATGCTTTTATTGCAACAGGTAAACATTGTTTCAAAGGCCTTTCCTTATTGCTGTACTTTGATGTTAATATTATAGAAGCATTTAGAATATACGTGGCATAAAGAAATCAAATGGCTATAAAAGTAGCAATAATAGTAATGCTTATTGAGATTAAAAGATACACTTAAAATCCTAGATAGTAACAGCATATAAGAAAGAAAGATTAGTTGGGTTAATGCATTCTAAGATCAGTGTTATCTAGGAGAAATGTTAATTTTAGATTTTAGGCACTGATAAATCAAGCATACATGTTTTAATTTATTTCAAATAAAAACTAGAGAGTAAGACATATAAATGAATATAAAGAAAAAGTGAAATATTTATTAAGTTTAAAAGAAGGCAAGAAAAGGTAAAAAATAGAACATCTGAAAAGAACCCAAATTAAGATAGATTTGAATCCGTCATGAAATTTTCATGCTACTTGGGGAAACACACAACTAACAAGTGAAATGAATACATATGTAATTTAATGTAGCAATATATGCAATGAAGAGAAATCAAATAGGGCAAAGTGTTAGCTGATGTCTAAGGGGAGGCTATTTTTAGATAAGAATAGATCTGAGAGAAAGAGGACGTAAGCAAGACTCCAAGGATTTTTATTTTAAACAATAAGAGGTTGAGAAGAGAAGAGAGGTCAGAAAAGATACTGAGAAAGGGCAGCCAATGAGGTGAAAAGAAAACCAAAGAATGTGGACCAGTGAAGTGTTTCAAGGAAGACACGATAAACTGAAATTAAGAACGCCCAGTTAATTTACTACAAACATCTCTCCCAGACCTAGACAACACAGGCAGCAGCAGGCTCAGTATTAAGTTACTGATCTCAACAGGGCACATAAAAACCAATAGAGCATAGTGGCTAAGTGCAAGGACTCTGATGACAGACTATCTGAAGTTGAATCGAATGCCTCACCTGTTTCTACTTGCGAGCTATATGTGATCTTAACCTCTCTTTGCTTTGCTTTTCCCTATTGCTGTACTTTGATGTTAATATTATAGAAGCATTTAGAATATACATGGCATAAAGAAATCACTATTTTATTTATTTATTTATTTATTTTAAGACTTAGTGAGACCCTAAGCAACTTACCAAGACCCTAACTTTGTGCTGAAGATATAGATCAGTTGGTAGAGTGCCTGCCTATCATTCACAAGGCCCTGGGTTCAGTCCCCACCACCACTCCCCCGCCCCCCCCCCCCCAAAAAAAAAAAGACTCCTGACTTTGAACTTGGGATCCTCCTGCTTCAGCATTCCCAAGCTGCTGGGATCACAGGCATGTGCTTCTGTGCCTGGCCACTATGTACATCCTTTTTAGAAGGAGAGAGAGAAATCCCTATAGTGGCAAAGGTAAGTATTATGGTTTGTACCTGGAATGTCCCTCAAAGGTTTATATGTTGAAGTTTGGTCTTAAATGCAGCAATGTTCAGAGACACAGTTTTTAGGAAATCATTGAGGAATCTAACCTCATCAATGGATTAATCCAGTGAGGGATTCATAGCTGAATGGACTACTGGGAAGTTGTGCAAATTGTAGAAGGTAGAACCTAGTTAGAGAAAGAGTGGGTCCTAGGAAGTTTGTGCTTTTGCGGGGGGCTGTGGGGGGCACGATATCTTGTACCCAGCCCCTTCCATTCTCTTTGCTTCCTGGAAGCCATGTGATGAGCTCCTTTGCTCTGCCACACCCTTCTGTTATGTTCTGCCTCACCACAGGCCCAGAAATAATGGAGCCAGCCCATCATGAACTAAAATCTCTGAAACCATGAACCAAGTTGTTTTTATCAGGTATTTTGACATAGCAACAAAAACCTAACACAGTAGAAAATAGAATTATTTATAAAGTATTGAATTGCATTTTTAAAAATTTTTGTATTGGGGATAGAACCCAGGGTGCTTAACCCAGGAGCCACAGCCCTTTTTATTTTTTTTTATTTTGAGACAGGGCCTCACCAAGTTGCTTAGTGCCTTTCCAAGTTGCTGAGACCGGCCTCCAATTCGCAAATCTCTTGCCTTGGCCTCACAAGCTGCTGGGATTACTGGCATGGGCCATTGCACTCAGCATAATAACTATATTCTGATAGAGAGCATAAAATAAACTATGGAACATGTGTAGTTCTTTGCTACAGTATCTTGAATTTAAGGTATATGTTCATGTTAAGCTATTATTTCCATTATGATGTCCTATTAAATGCTTACTGGCTCAAACTCTTGTTAACTTTTCCAGTTGGATTATGTCCTTTTTACAATCTAAAATAACCTGTGATGAAAAGTGATAATAATAAATAAACACAATATCCCAACTAAGAGATGAAATTGCAGAACATCATCTTGGTGCTAGATATTTGAGTCAATTTGTGTGTGTGTAAAACACTGAAGTAGGTGCTTTGAAGAATTCATAAAAGTATATGACTCTCTTTAATCTGAAAGATAAAAATGCATATACGAGAGAAGGTTTCGCAATGGGAATATGTGGCTAGGTGATTAATGAATGAGATAGTGTTATCACAGATAAGATAGGATGAAAGTCAGTCCTGGTTGTAAGTAAGTGTCATGAATAAAATAAGATTAAAGTAAGATTTTGAACTGGTACCATGAAAAGGAGGTTATTACAGTCATTACATTTTAGGATAAGTGAGGACTCAATTTGTCTCTCAAGTGAACTTTATTAGAAAACTATTAAAGTACTTCTGCAAAAGAGTGAATAAACTAAGAGGAAGACACCATATTCATAAACCAAGGTTCTGATACAAGAGATGGGTGAAGGGAAGTCCCAGTGTGACAAAATCAACAAGACTGGAGAGTCACTAGCACAGATTGGACAAGAGAACAGAGGCATAAAAGGAGGCTTTAAGGGAAAAATGGAACTTTGAAGAATTCATAGAAGGATATGACTCTCAATCTGAAAGATAAAACACATATACATGAGAATTTTATACAAGAATATATGCCTAAGTGACTAATGAATGGGATAATGTTAAATAACATATATGATAGGGTAGAAATCACTGCTGTTTGATGTGTTGGGGATTTGATGTGAAACAAGTTTGAGGTATTGGGTCCACTGTAGCATTAAAAAAAAAAAAAAGAATAGGTAAATTATATACACCTGGCAAACAAAAACAAATGGATAAAAGAGGCAATTATTAACTTAAGGAAGCAAGTGTAAAAAGATAGTCATATCACCTTGTCTTAGTAGTGACTGATATTTCTGTAGTTATGGTAAAGTACATACCAACTGCAGACTTATCCAAATGTCATTACAGAACTATTGACAGAATGGGCATGTGTGGGGAGGGATGTTAGAGATCTAAATCCTCAGCTACCTCAGAAGATCATTTCTATGCTATTTAAAAATATAGCAACACATAATCTAGAAACAGGGAGGTAAATTTCAGTAGCAAGAACCAAAAAAGTTGGGAGAATTGCTCTTAAGCAGTGAGACATGGGGTAACAGTTGTTCAGGGCTAGGGCAAGGATAGCTGATTTTTATTGTAGGTTTTGAAAAAGCATTATATAAAGAAAGTTTTTGCTTAAAAATAATAGAATGAATAGAAAAATCAAGACAAAGTAATAATATACAGGAGTCTGATGGACTGGACAATATCACTGTAATTCATTCATAGAACAAATTCATCACTCATAATTCTGGGGCAGGCACTAAGATAGACACCAGAAATATAGCGGTGAATGAAGACATAAGGTCTCTGCTTTTATGAAGTTCACATGTACTATAGCAAATAGACAGTGACCAAGAAAAAAGATTTTTAAAAAATAGTACAAATTATAGCAATAAGTAGTGTAAATAGGAAAAAAAGAAAAAAAAAGAAGACTGATAAAAGTGGTGGTGAGGGAAAGTAAGGGCAGCTACTTTAGTTTCTCAGGGATGGCCTCTGAGGTAACTTTACATTTGAAAGATATGATGCAGAACATCAGGTAGCTGACTGGTATAAGTTGGGGAGTTCTCAACGTACAGACTATATAGAGGAAGACAGAATATTGCATAGCCTCCTTCAGAGGAATTCCAAGATTTAAGAGAAGCCAGTTAAGGTGGGGCCTGTAAGAAAAGGCACAACAAGCAAGAAAACTTCAACAGTACTTCACCATTTTTAGTTGTCATTTCTCTAAAACTGCCCTGTAGTTATATTTATTTTTGGAATTAAAATGCGTATCAATTTAGTCTCCAGGTTTTTGCATCAGCTCCAGAGATAACTGGAGATTCTTGCATCCCAGAAAAATCTGTATACAATTATCTAGAAAATTACTCATCTGTCCTCACTGTAAATTCCACCACCTTAGCCCAGGATCTTAGCCCTCAAGTCACTGGGCTCACGTCGGTGTTTTTTGTTTTTTTTTTTTGGTTCTGGGGATTGAGTGCTTGCTGTATCACTGATTCCAGCCCTTTTCATTTTTTGAGACAGGGTTTTGCTAAATTGCTGAGGCTGGCCTTGAACTTGCGATCTTCTGGCTCGGCCTCCCCAAACACTGGGATTACAGACCCTGTCCGACCTCGGTGTTTCCAAGGTCATTGTAACCACAGAAAGATAACAGTGGAAGGGCTGAGTTGTCCTTGCGGTTATCCTTGAAGACCCTCCCGGGTCGCTCCTTTAAGTGTAAACAACATACAGTCTTGCATTCCGTAAGGAATTCTGCATGCTGTGCTGGTCACAGCCTGCCGCGCGGTGGTGAGGTGATTCCGTCCCCCAGGGGGCCCTGAAGTCTGAAGCGGGGAATAATGGCCGCGGGCGAAGCTGCCCCAGGTATGTCAGCCCTGGGGTAGGGTCCGGGTCTAGCGGATGTACTAAAAAAAAAAAAAAAAAAAATGGATGCCGGGAAAACTAACGGGCGAGGGAGGGACGGAGGCAGCAGCAGGAAAGGCCGCTGCGAGGTTCGCGACGCTGGCAACCGGCGCTCCCGGGGCCGAGCTGCGCCAGCCAGGGGCCTTCGCGCCGCCTCCCAGTGAGAGCCATCAGAGGGCGCCGAGACTGCTTCCGAGGTCATCCGGGCGTTAGGGTGCTGGACGGGAGCGCGTCCGGAGACGCAGACCTCGGGGAATGACGGCCCTCCTCCCGCGCCCCGCGCTCGGCTGCCATTTCTCTCCATCATTGCTCCGCTTAGCGTTTAAAGACGCGCGAAGGAAGCAACCGGGAGCGTGGGCGTCCGGACTCTCCCGACCAGGCCCGCCCTTCGGCCCCACCCAGCTCGCGCCGCCCCGGTCTCTGTCCAGCGCCGGCACACCCTTCCCTGAAGCCAGTGAGGCCTGGGACGCGTGCGGGACGGGCACGCCCGCAAAGGCGTGGATACTGGGCCCAGAAGGTGCAGCCGGCGCGCTTAACGCTCCGGCTGGGAGGGAGCCCTGCAGCCTCAGGCGGAGGGAAAGTGGGAGGGCGCCCAAGTCTCGCGCCTAGGGAGCGAGTCCATTCGGGTCCCTGGGGAGGAAGGTTGGCTTCTTGTCATTTATGGGCGAGACCACCGAAGCTTGTCCCCTACTTTGAACCGGAGTTCTGAATTTGCTATGTTTAAGAGGGGTCAGTCGTGTCCGATCTGAAGCCAGCTTTCAGAGAAGGGCTTCCGGCCTAAAATATGACACCCGGACCCCCCCGCCGCCAGAACTGTGGTCTCGTCCAGGCCTAGGTGCTGGGGGAGGGTCCGGGAGGGGCTGGCGGGAAATTTCGGAGTTTGGCTGGTTGTTAGCAGCTGCGTTCATCCCCTGCTCTCTTTTCTGGTCTCTTCGTCTTCTCTTGCCCTCCGGTGCTGCCATGCCCTCTTCTGAAGAAGTAACCGCCATTTCCCCCAGCAAGCGGACCCGGCCTGCGGAGGATGGCGGCTTGCGGCTCCGCTTTGTTCGACTATCGGAGCACGCCACGGCCCCGACCCGGGGGTCCGCGCGGGCCGCAGGCTATGACCTGTACAGGTGAGTGGGGACCTCAGGCCTCACGTGGCCGACCGGTCTCGGCCCCCGGCAGCGCCACCCTCGCAGAGGAAACCCGGTTCTCGGATGATTTAGCTCGTGTTCAGCCCCTTTGCCCCAGCTTGAACCATACGCTAGAAAGGTTATGGACACAAACTTTTTTTTAAATGTAGGCTTCCTGTCATTGTTAGTTTGAAAATTTTGGCTTTTTAAAAAAGGCATAAATTCAACAGGGATTTGGGCAAAGTGTGCAGAATGGTAAATAAATATCTGTAAAATGCCCAACGCATTATTTTACAACATTCACTCTACTCTTTTTAACAAGTGGAAGGTGCCGTGCAACAGGGTTCATCTTGGCCTTCTAGGGTGATGGCGAGCTCAAGAAAAGCCATGGTGGGCGCTGAGATTCTGAAATATCTAAAAAAGATTAATGAAGGCCACTTCTGGGGTTAGTTCTTTCTACATCTATTAGGCCTAAGGACTGGGACTTTGTGAAAGGGTACGAATATGAAAAACAAAAAATGGCGGGAGTGCTAGTAATACTACAACCGTTCATTTGTGGCGCACTTTTTTTTTTTTTTAATACCTGTACAGGAATTTTGTCCCACGTGCTATTTAATCAAAACAGTCTTGGATTAGAGGAATGTTACTAATTTACAAATGGGATCATTAAGAGTGATTTGCCCAGGAGCTTGAATGTTGCTGACGGTTTTTTACACGGAATTAAGTGTTGTTTTTTTTTTAAATTTGGCTAGTATGTTCAGTATTTAGAACCATTAATAAAGGGGAAAAACGATTCTGGGAGGGAGGGGTGTTCATTTTATGACCATATTCCAAGCGTTATGATTTATTTTTAAGGCACTCCAGGTAATTAGAATGTGAGAACTACTGGTCCAAGTACGAAAGAAAGGAAGAAAGGACTGTAACGATATTAATGGGGGGCGGGGAATGAGATTAATTGTAGCTAAAAAAAAAAAGTGTACATTATTGTGGCTAGAAGGAATATAGTGTGCCTTTTGATTTTAATGGGAAAGAGTGATGTAGTTCTCTTAGACCCTTTTAAAGTATATGGCTGGACCTTGTGAGTCCTAAGGGAGATCTTGATTCAAGATACTTTAGTTCTTTAGTCATCCTCCTAAAAAATATAGGTGATTTTCTGTATACTGAGCTTGATGTGGAAATATCTGATGTCTTTAATAAATTAGTGCTTAACAGTTTAAAGAAAGGAAATTATAGTGAAAATATAGTACTGCTTTATGGGACTTAAGTTCTGCAGAGGAACTTCCAGTTTTGCTCATTGTCAAATCTCTTAAATTTTTTTAATGAGGGGGATACAGACAAATGAGAATTGCTAATACTTGTATTATACTAGAAGTGTTAGCAATTTGCTGGATGGACCTTAGAGAATCAGTACCTCAGCACTTGATTTCCAGGGGCTATTTAGAGTGATCCCTTACTTGGTGAAGTTCATGGTCATAGGTTTGGTGAACTACACAGCCAGGCAGAACTGATACAAAACAGCTCTACCTTCCCCCACCCTTTATTTTGCCTACAATTTTCTTCTGCAGTTTTTTTGTAATCACAGAATTGTAATGAGAATAAAATGAGTTAATACATATAAACATATTTGCCCCATTATTTAGTTCTTCATTTTCCTGTTTCTCACGGTATTAGCAAAGTTTGTACCATTTGAAGTTTGACTTTTTTGTCAGTTTCCCATTGATTGTGTTCAGAGATGAAGACATTTACATTGTCAACATATCTTCCTACCACCATAAAATTCATATTCTTTCATCTACACTTGCCTTTTAATTTTTTTTTTATTGGTTGTTCAAAACATTACAAAGCTCTTGACATATCATATTTCATACATTAGATTCAAGTGGGTTTGCCTTTTAATTAATAAATAAAACATCTACCTTTTTGAACTTTTTAAAGATGAATTGAAAGTTTGTCATGGCAACATTAGTTGGCAACATTAGCCTAAGATTGTACTATTTTATGAAATGTATTTAAAGCAATTCTATATGTATCATCACAAGGAAAGAATGTAAAACAATTTTATAAGTAAATACTGTTTTTTTTTTTTTTTAATTATTTTGTAGTGCCTATGATTATATAGTACCACCTATGGAGAAAGCCCTTGTGAAAACAGACATTCAGATAGCTCTTCCTTCTGGGTGCTATGGAAGAATAGGTAAGTGATTCAAGAAACAGGTAACTATTTGTCAAGCCCTTTCTTTGTGATAATGTATTTAATCTTAGTGTTGTTGGATTAATATTGCTTGGTCTTGGTCCTAAAATAATGAAGTGCCATCTATGATGGCAAACAGTCATTTGAAAAATTTTATTTACATACATGTTTTGGTCTTTCTCTTTGGCTCTCTCATTTCGATTCCTTATTTGTGTTTTTGGGAGACTCACATTGGCCTAAGAGGTTGTTTTCATAACTCCTTACAGAAAAACTAAAAATATAGATGATTGTTATTTGGATCTTTTTCCAGAGTGCCGAATTTCTCCCTTCAAGGATTACGTTGCATATTAGGTCAAGTTTCTTTGTGAAGAGTGGGATGAGAGTTACTAATACTTCTTGTATTAGGAAATAGGGACTTACAGTGATGGCACATTATATTAAGAGAGTAGAACTTACTCCAGAGTATGTCAGCCCATAGACTCTTATCTTGTTTCAGTATCATCCCATGGGGTTCCAGTAAGGAACAGTAGTTTTCTTGAGAGAAAGCCGTATTCTAGGAAGCTAGTACAAAACAGACTGCAAATCAACAGGTTTGATTTTTTTTTTTTTTTTCTGGAGTGAGTCATTTGTCACCAGAGTTAGTCCTGAATTTGTCAAAAACATAAGTACTTTTAAATAAGTACACAAAGGGGCATATGCAACTGTTAGCCCCTCCTCTGGGGAGAGAGTTAGACTTAACTCAATCTTGTTAGCCACGCATGGGAGAACTACTAGTACTTCATCCCTTAAGAGAACACAATGATTTTTCTCCTGGTGGTCCCTTTTAGCATCACTGTCTCTACTTTTAGAGTTTTTAGGGGGGGATGGCCAGGAAATAGTGAAATAAAAGTTAAGGCAGAAGAAGTGGCATTTATTGACAAAGTACCTGATATAAATTATTCTGAAATAAAATAATAGAATTTAGAATAATTGTGGGTCTCATGCTTAAGCCAGCAAGTTATAAGGTAAAAACTTTAGAATAAAAAACACAGGAGTTCAATGTTTAGCATTGGCATTTTACTTAACTGATACAAGGCCTTTTATCTTACTCTGGTTCATGTGTTTTAACAAAGTTATGTGTTTTGACATCAGAGTCATGAGTAGGAGTCCTAAATTCTAGGCTAAATTCTGCTACTGTTTTGTTAGGTTTCTTCCTCCCCCACCCCCTTCCTCCTCCCCTCTCTAACTCTCCCTTCCCCTCCCTCCTCCTCCCTCTCTTTCCCTACTGCTCTCCCCACCCCTTTCTTATCAGCATTGTATTTGTTCAGGTCTCCCATCTTAAAACAAATCATCTTCCTTAGCATTGTGTCCCTGGCCAGCTACAGTTCCTCTTTGCCCCTTTGTGGCCAAACTTCTTGTAAGAGCAGTCTGTGGTTGCTCTCACTTCATTCTAGCAGTCATCTCCCAGGTCTATACCACAAATCCTCAATTGACTGAAGTCATATGGGGCTGGTTTAAGTGTTGTTTTGTTGTTGTTGTTTGTTTTTTGTTTTTAGTAAAACCTGGCTGAATTTCTAAACTAGTTTTTCCAACTTTGGTAATGCATTATGATTAAGCAATCTTTAATTCAGAACTGTCTAATAAGGCTAAGATGAAGATATAGACATAGTAGAGGAGATATGCTTAAATTGCATAAATTATATTGTGTCCAGTATTGCCCCTCCCCACTTAAAATAACCAATGGCTTCCTTTTTGTTTTCAGCTCCACGTTCTGGCCTGGCTGCAAAATACTTCATAGATGTAGGAGGTAATATATTTGTTTTTAAATTGTGCAAATGTGTGTATTGGCTTTGTCTTTGCTTAAAAGGTAATGTGTATTCAAATGACAGATTGCATTTTTATTATCGAGAAAAGGAATTGCATTTTTATTCTCTTGACTGTTTAGAAATTTCCATATCTTGGGCGGCTGAGGCAGGTTCAGTGGTTAAGTACCCCTAGGTTCAATCTTTGCTACCCTCCCCCTCCAAAAAAAAACCCCATATCTGAAATAATAGATAATTATTATACAGTCTCAAATACTATTTGATAATTTAAAATTTTTAAGTGATAATTGTAAAATTTATGTTATTTTACTAACAGGCTAACCAGGCACTATCTGACAGAAAAGATTTTTGCCTTGGTTTAGTGATAATCTGTAGTTAGTCGAAAAATGAGTACACAAAAGGAAAAGATTTTGTGATTATTTTTAAGCAATTATAGTTTACTTAGGTAGTTATTAATAAGTATTAAATAATTGTCAAACAAAAGGTTCTATAAATATAGATCTATCTAGTAAGGACTTTCTTTCCTTTTAAGAGGCTGTCCATGTTTGGCAAAATATATCAAAACAATCTTTTCCTTGAAGAGAGAAAACACTGCTGCTCTAAAATTTCTTCCAAGGAAAGTCTTCTGTGGCATGTATTTCCCTTAAAACAAAACCTTACTCATGTCTCCCATAGCTAACAAGTTTCTCATGTCTCCCCTGTCATGAAGAAGCCCCAGCGACCTTTGCTAGCCACCCTTGATAAAGGATTTCTAACCTCCTCTCTCTCAGAAAATTTAATCTCTTCCTGTAGTACACACCCCACTGATATAATCCCCTGTCCTGGTTCTTTTTTTATCTTCATTAATGAGATAGTGCTTCATTTAACAGCATGTTGGCCCTCAGGTAAGTGGGTATTCTAGATTTTCCTATGATCGTTTATACAAAGCATTCTATGAAGGTTTTTTTTTTTTTTTCTTTTTAAATAGATGAGGAAACCAGCTCAGAAATGAGCCTAAGGTGATAACATGTTTAAACATGTTTAGACTATTGATATGATTCTAACATCCTTGTTCTTTCCTTTGCAGTTAAATGCTGAATTAGCCTACCTCATCTCCCTTATCAGGGTCCTGGATTAGTTTGACTTGTGCCCTGCCTCTGTGGGGTGTGGAGGGATGGGTGGGGGTTTAAGCTCATGATAAAGCCTAGGCGGCCAGGTCTTGGCTTAACAGAAAGGCCTGATATATCCTCATGGTGTCACTAGGTGGTGCTGTGGGGCAAGACAAAGCCAAAAGTAGTTCTTTGGGGAGCTGAGTTTTATTTAGCCAGGGATTGTCCACCCACTCCAGAGTTGAAGTTAAGTTACACCTGACTTTCAAAAATACTTTTGGAGGTTCAAATATTATTTGGGATATAATTGTAATCTAAGTTAAGAATGTAAAAAGAGTGTGTGTTTTTTAAGAAAATTTCAAAGGCCTGCTTTGAAAGAAACATGAGTTCTGAGGCTCAGTTTTCTCCTTTGTATAATAGAAATTGGTGTGCTTGTCTCTGAGGAATTGGAGGATTAATGATTATGTAAACCATATGACATAGTGCGTGGCATGTATTAAAGTCTGTTTTATCATTTCTGCCGGCTAGGGAGTTAAGTTTTTTTTTTTTTTTATGTGGAAAATCTTTTTTCAACTTTTTTACCAATTTTTGCTTTGTTTAAAACAACCCTCTGGAAGAAAATTCATGCAATTGGAAAATCAGTTTGCCTGGTGGATGGTATGGTGTTGTTCATAAAATTACATTGTGGTGTGTTCTTGGATGCAGAAATATCTTTAAAATGTCAGGCACAAGTTTATCAGAGTTGGCAAAAATTTTTATTTCTTAAGAGAGAGATTGTTAGAAATCCCAGGCTATAAATAAGGGTCAAAGGGAAAAGTTTAGAATGCAGGATTCTGTTCAGAATTCACATCTGGTAGGTGTGGATAGTTTTCACTAAAAAAGGTTTCCAGCATGTGACATGCCAAAGTCTTGACACAATAAAACTTGTGCCTGAAGTCAGTTAATCACTCTGCCAGTTCCAATGCATGATTTTTTCCAGTGATAACTTCAAGATACTTTCTGCTTTCTCATGAAAAGAAATATCCCTGATTCCTATATCCATTATGCAAAGAATGAATAAATCTTGCTTTTCTTGAAAGTCAAATGGCAGTTGACTTTCAGTCAATTAATAATTGAACTAGAACGTATTGAATTTTGTATAACATTGTTATTTGTACTAAAAATAACATAATTGAAGGCTTTTTTTCTGCCATATTTTCATTGACTTCAATTTCGTTTCTTTTAGTCACTTAAAGACTTTTCTCATTTTCCTGTTGCCAAGTATAAAGTCTTAGTAGGTCACTTGGCCCCGTAGAATTGAAGACTCGTAACTATTTGAGTGCTACTAACAAGACAACTTTACAGATGTACAGCAGAGCCTTTTACAACAAGAGAGTATTTTTATATGGTAGAAAATATAACTTTTTTTAAACCAGCAAATATATGCAACTTGAATATGTGAGAAAGAAAAGCCAAAATATAGAAGAGGACATATAAATGTCCAGTAAACAATGGAAGGAAAGAAATCCAGCATTACTGGTCCTCAGGGAAATTCAAAGTAAAGCAATTAAATATCATTTTTTACTGATCATTATTGGCCAGAATTTAAAAGTTGCTACCGTTGTACTGGCAAGGATTTTGGAAATGGGCATTTTCAAATATTGCTGATAGAAGTTTGGCTATACCTTTTTTGTAAAGTTATCTAGCAGTACCCTCCAAAGTATAAAATATACACACCATTTTACCCAGGAAAGTGCTTTTTGGAACCTATTTGACATTTATGCAGGGATATTTGTCAAGGGCTGAAGAGTGACAGGTTTGTACATATTAATCTCAAAGGATATCTATTATTTTTAATGGAAAAAGTAAAGTAATGCAGTGTATTACTGTGATATTGGCTAGTTTCTTTTTTTACTTTATGTGTATTACTGTTTGAATAATTTAAAATTTTTCTAATAAAATAGAAACAAAATAATTTTGAAGGCAGTCAGTCCACATTGTTTTTCCTAAACTCATTTGAGATAAATGAGTTATTACCCTGGCCTGGAACAATATGCTGTATACAAAAGGGTCTCTGTGTTAAATCTAAGCTAAATCATTTCTATAGTCAAAACTTCCTCTGTGTAGATACATGGAAAACCGCTGGTCTTAATATCAGTTCTTTTCATAATTATTGAGGGCTAAATTAATGGTCATTTGGCAGCGGGGAAAGAAACTAGGATTTAATACTCTGAATTGGTCAAATTTTGTTGCTGTTCCACTAGAAAAGAGTAGACCATTTCCTTCAGTCTAGACATGAAGTGAACTGCCTTTCCTGCTTTTCAGCCCATTTTTAAAGTACCTTCTTAGCAGGCATTTTTTGACTCATAATCAGCCTAATTTTTTTTAACCTTAAAATAATTAGTATAGCTAACTAACCTTTGTACCCATCAAGATATTCCGATTTTTATTCTCTGCTTTCATGAGGGTATTTTGGAGAAGGGACAAGGAAGAGTATTCATAAGAAGTCAGATGTAAAATGGAGCTATATTCTATATTTCATAAGAATCCTATCCAGCTTTTCATAACAGCAGAAAGAATATGTATCATAGGAAGTTCCAAGGGATGGGAAATAACTGTTAATGGGTAGAGGATTTCCTGGGAGGGTAATAAAAATGTTATAAAATTGATTTTGGTGATGGTTGTACAACATTGAATACGCTATGAACTTTGGGATCATATACTTTAAATGGATGAATTATATGTGAATTAGATTTCAATATAAAAAGAAATGAGAAGGCCTGGTGCACCTGTATTATTTGTATTTGTCTTTATGGAAGCATTTTAAATTCTTGACCCAAAAACAAATGGTATCAAGTCTGGTCAAGGTAGCTCTCTGGACCAGGCTAGTTGGCCAGGCTCAACTTTCCTGCAAAGATTTGCTCTCCATGTGTTCATAATCTCAAACACTAATTGTACATATAAGTGTACTCATTATTAACTATGAGTTAATACCTTCTGAGAGCTTGTGATTTTAGAAAGAATGGTGGTTCAGATTAAAAGGAGAGGAAGGATGTGAACGGAAAAGTTCAGCTCCCATTTTATTGTAAAAATGGAGTGTTCTGGTATTTTTAAGACTGCTACTTAACAGTGTAAGCATTAACTCATTTCTGCTGTAGATCTTTTGGGGTTTTTTTACATTTTTATTTATGATTTGGTCATGTATCGATCAATATTAGTGAAAAACTGTTCCCAAGAAAAGTCTTCGAAGCCCAAATCATAATTTTCTGCTAGTCTTTTTGGCAAGTATGCAGTGGGTAGAGATGGTAATTGCCATTATTAGCTTAAAGTAGGAAATGGTTACCATTTAATAAGGGTGACAGATAGGAAATTAGGACCAATTTTCTAAATTCTTATCTACATTTTAGTAATACCTTTTTTTGTTTTTGAGGCATTACCTAGTGCTAAAGGAAGGTTCACTTACTGAAGTTCTAAGTATTAAAGTCTGAGCTACATAAGAATGATTTTAATGTAATTTTACACTCAGTGATAATAAATCAAGATATTATTTTTCTTTCCTCTAGCTGGTGTCATAGATGAAGATTATAGAGGAAATATTGGTGTTGTGTTATTTAATTTTGGCAAAGAGAAGTTTGAAGGTATGTTAAATACATATATGTATTCCCATAAACGTAGTGAATGTTCTGAGTTTCTGTCAATAATACTGACTCCTCTAATACTCAATGAATAAGGCAAGATATAAAAGAGTACATGAATAAAATCACTAATAAGCTTTTTTTTTTCTTTGAAGTAAAAAAAGGTGATCGAATAGCACAGCTCATTTGTGAACGGATTTTTTATCCAGATATAGAAGAAGTTCAAGTAAGTGTTGTAAAAGCTTAATAATTAGTGACATAACATTGCAAGTGAAGACAAGACACAGCTTAGAGGGTTTAATATGCTGTTTGTAGCTAGCAGTATATATGACTTAAGATCTTACTTTTAGAATTTCTTGATTTTATTTTTGATCCTAGGAATTGAACCCAGGGGTTCTTTACCACTGAACTACAGTGCCAGCCCTTTTTATTTTGTATTTTGAGATAGAGTCTTGCTAAGTTATTTAGTGCCTTGCTAAGCTGCTGGGGCTTGCCTCTAATCATGAGTTGCTGGGATTACAGGCATGCACCACTGTACCCAGCTCATGACACATTTTCATGTAGATATTATGTAGCATTACTTTGGATAATGAATTATTTAATATATTGTGAAATTTTAATATTTCATTAGCTTTTTAAACAAATATCCAATTTTCTAATTTGTGGGGTCTTTTTAAAATTTAACTTTCTTTTTGTAATCTTTAAAAGTCTTATAGTAGGGGCTGGGTAGAAGAACTGAAAGAGGCTCTAAAATTAACTGTCTTATTACTTTTCTTTCAGGTGTTGAATGACACTGAAAGGGGTTCAGGAGGTTTTGGTTCTACTGGAAAGAATTAAAATATAGGTCAAGTATAGAAAAGTGTTACTTTCTCTTAAAAATAAAGACTTTCTGCTTAAAGTGTTAGTATTTTGCACGACTGAAAAGCTAGCTTTAGCTTCTGAAAGTTTATTTTCTTACAATAAAGAGTTTCTTTGTTAGTATCACATGGAAACTTTCTTGTATTTTTCAGTTTATGGTTGTATGTAAATCTGTGGTAATCTAATGCAAAATTTTTAAAATCAAATGTACATTAATTTCAAATTTTAAAAAATGTTCAATAAATTATTCCTTTCAAATTATTATGCTTTAATTGCTTTATAATCGTAATTAAGTTTCCAACACAAGAATTGTGGGACACATTCAGACAATAACCACTGTTTAGTCCTTTTGGCTTTGAGCCCATATTCTTTGCAGGTTCTTTTGGCTTTGAGCCCATATTCTTTGCAATATCTAATCTCTAAAGTGGTAGAAGCCAACAAAATGGAGGAAGATATGGTTAATGAAAGTCCTACTCTAGTTTGCTTATACATAGAATATATTCCAATTTGGGCACTATGCTTAAAAATGCTCAGATAGGAACCTCTTCTGGGATTGAAACCATGTTCATGGATGCAGATAAAGGATCCAGTATATTTTGTTGGAAGAAGACAATTGTTATTTTGGGAATGGGAGAAATTTGGGAGGAGGTGGCTAGAAAAGGTCCTTGGAATAAAATAGACATTCTCACATTTTTAAAGACACAGAATGAGTAAGTCTTGTCCTCTGATTTGGACTGGAGTTAGGATCGGTATTAATCTAAGAGGGTGGTGGCATAGCGGCAGACTCATGGAACTTCCCTAAAACAGAATTAAAACAAAAGTATTCCAATAAAATCAACATGGAAGAATATATTACAGTCAGGACCATTGGAGACTAATTTTTGTAAAGCTGGAACATTGTCTTTTATGTGTATAGTACGTAAGTGTACAGTATAGTGATTATAAAATTGGAGCAGTTATATAACCAAGCAGAATATATAGCCACCATGCTAGGAGTACAGACCTTCTTATTAGAGTTTGTAGAGATCACAGCCAATTTCAGTTTATCAAACTATGGGCATTAGAATGTTTATGCTTTTTTGGCAATTTGAATATTGCTGTGATTGTTCATGTACAGCTTGGTGAGTGGACACATTTTTGATTCTCTTGGTAGCTATTTCCGGGTCATATGGTAGTTGTATATTTAACTCTTTGGGGAACTGCTGTTTTCCAAAACAACTTCACCATTTTCATTCCCATCAGCAATTTATAAGGTTTCTGTTCTTCCACATTCCCTCACCAATACTTGTTATTGTCTGCCTTTTTTTTTATTAAAGTTTATATAGTAGGTGACATAGTATCTCATTGTAGTTTTGATTTGCATTTCTATAATGACTTCTAATTAAGTATCTTTTCATATGCTTATTGGTCATTTATATAGCTTATGAAAATGTATTCAAATTCTTTGAACATTTTAAAATTGGATTTTTTTTTTTTTTTTGGAGGTGGGTGGCAGGGATTGAACTCGGCCACTCAACCACTAAGCCACATCCCCAGCCCTATTTTGTATTTTATTTAGAGAAAGGGTCTCAGTTGCTTAGTGCCTCACTTCTGAGGCTTGATTTGAATTTGTGATCCTCCTGCCTCAGCTTTCTGAGCGGCTGGGATTACAAGTGTGTGCCACTGAGCCTGGCTGTCTTTTCTTTTTGAATTATAAAGAGTTCTTTTTCTTTGTTCTGGATTCAAGTCCAGTCTTACACGTATGATTTGCAGATATTTCACTTGTTTGTCTGGTTGTCTTTTTTCCCCCCCTCCTTAATGGTGTCCTTTGAAGCACAAATTTTTAAAATTTTAATGATACCCAGTTTATTTCTTTTGGGTTACTTGGGTTTTTAATGTCATATGTAAGAAACCATTGAATAATTCAAAGTCAAAAAGGTTAACACCTACTTTTTCATTATGTTCAAAGTTTTTTTTTAATGAGGTAACTTTTTCATAGCTATTTTATTCATTTATTTTTTATATGGTGCTGAGAATTGAACCCAGGGCCTCACATGTGCTAGACAAGCGCTCTACCACTGAGCCACTCCAACCCTTAGCCCTTTTATTTAGAGTTTTGATCCATTTTTGACTTGTGTATATGGTGTGAGGTAAGAGACACAACTTAATTCTTTTCCATGTGGATGTCTAATATTCCAGCCTCATTTATTGAAAAGACTGTTCATTCCTCATTTAATTGTCTTAGAGTACTGATTGAAAATCAGTTGACCATAAATATAAGCTTAGGCTTATTTCTGTATTCTCAGATCTATTCCATTGATCTTTATGTTTTTACTTACACCAGTAGCATATTGTCTTGATTATTATAGCTTTGTATTAAGTTTTGAAATCGGGAAGAAGGAGTCCTCAAAGACTGGTCTCTTTCAAGATTGTTTTGATTCTCTAGGTCACTTGCATTTCCATATAAATTCTAGAATCAATTTGTCAGTTTTTCAAAAAATGACTAGGATTTTAGTAGGTTATTGAATCTTTAGATCAGTTTGGGTAATATTGTCATATAAATAATATTAAATCCTCCAACATAGGATGAACATGAGTTGCTTTTCCATTTAAAAAACAGTGATGTTTAGCTATTTGTAGTTTTTAGTGTACCAACTATATATATTTTTTAAATATCTTTACAATTGGAATACTATTCATTTTTTTCCTTGCTTAATTGACCTGATCAGAACCTCTACTATAGTGTTGAGTGGAAGTGTCAAGAGCTAATATCCTTGTGTTGGTCCTGAGCTAAGTGGGTAAACATTTTTGTCCTTTTTAGTACTGATTGAATGCAGAAGTGCTTTCCACTGAGTCATATCCTCAGCCCTTTTTGAATTTTTTATTTTGAAACAAGGTCTTACTAAATTGCTTAGGGCCTCGCTAAATTGTTGAGAATGGCTTTGAACTTGGAATGTTCCTGCCTCAGCCTCCCAAGCTGCTGGGATTACAGGTATGTGCCACTGCAACTGGCTAAGGGTAAAAACTTAATGTTGAACTTCAACTTACTGTTGAAACACTAAATATGATGTTAGCTCTAGATTTTTCATACATAGCTTTTTATCGGGTAAAGAAAGTTTCTTTCTATTCCTAATTTGTAAATAGCTTTTGTCAATGGAAGAGTGTTTTTTTGTCAAATGTTTTTTGTCCAGTGTTTTTTGTCAAATGTTTTTTCTGTGTCTGTCAAGATGATCATGTGTTTTCTGTTCTTTATTCTGTCAATATGATAATATCATTGCTTGATTTTCTTAGATTGAACCAAACTTGTATTTCAGGGGAAAATTTCCACTTAGTCAAGGTGCTTAATCCTTTTTATATTTTGCCAGATTCAGTTTGCCAGTATCTGGGTGGAAATTTTTGCAACGATATTCATAAGGGAGATTGTGTTGGTTTGCTAGGTCTACCATAACAAATTGCCACACACTGAGTGGCTTAAAACAACAGTTTATTTTCTCAGATCTAGAGACCAAAAGGACAAAAATCAAGTTGCTGGAAGGATTTTGCTCCTTCCTAAGGCTCTAGGGGAAGAATCATTCTTGCTTCTTCCTAGTTTCTGGTGGTAGCTGACAACCATGGCATTCCTTGACTAGTAGACTCTAATCCCTCCTTCATCTTTACAAGGCATCTTCCCTGTCTCTGAGTTCCCTTTTCCCTAATCTAATATATTAACTTGATTACATCTGCAAAGACCTTATTTCTGAATAAGGACATGTCCATAAGTACTAGTGATTAGGGCTTGAATGTATCCTTTGCAGGGGAGGACATGATTCTACCCGCTGTAGATATAATGAATAATATTTTTCTTGTGATTTCTTTGAATTTGGCATAAAGTCTCATAGGATGCGATGGAAATGTCCTATTTTTAAAAGTCTAATTAGTTAAAAGTTTGGTAGAATTTACTGGTGAAACCACCTAGGTCTGTGGGAATTTGTTTTGTTTTGGAAGTTTTTTTTTTTTTTTCAATTTATTGCTTTCTTTCATATTGTTGTCCTTAGATTTTCTTCCTTTCTGATTGAACTGGAGGTCTTGTGCATGCTAAGCACATGCTGTACCACTGAGCTTCAACCCTAACCCTTGTTTAGAGTTACTATTTCTTGTGTTGGTTTTGGTAGTGTGTATCTTTTTTAGGAATTGTTCCATTCCATCCAGGTTATCTAATTTGTTGAGGTACAGTTATTATGGTATTATATTTCTATAAAGTCAGTAGTGATGGTCTTCTTTAATTCCTGATTTTAGTAATTTGGGTATTATTTGTGGTCAGGCTAGCCAAAGATTTTTATTGATTTCATTGACATTTTTAAGAACTAGAAGTTGGTTTTGATTTTTCTGCTTTTCTATACTTCATTTATTTCCAGTCTAGCATTTCCTTCCTTCTATTTAGTTTGGTTTAGTTTGCTCTTTTTTTTTTTTTTTTCCAATTTCGTAAGGTGGAAGATTAGGTTATTGAGTTGAAAAAAACTTCTTTAACATGGGCATTTACAGTTATAAATAAAGAGTAAAAAAGAAAATAAGTTCTAAAGTAGTAACTTCAGTGTTATCTCAAAATAGATGTAATCTCCACCATAATTCCTAGCACTGTCAAGTTCAAAATGTAAAGGACAAACAGAACAACTAATGTTAAAAGATTTTCTCACCACTATAAGGTTATGGTGAATTTATGACATCTATTATTAATTTATTATCCATTACACTTTGGGTTAGGGTCTTTCTATGGTCTGAACTGGTTTTCTAGAAGGTAAAAGCCTTAAACTAATAAAGCTTGGTTTCTGAACTCATTGGGTTCTGCATTATCTCAATCGGTTAGATTAAGTTGGTATCAGGTAGATGAGAGAAATCATCTTTTCTAAAGGCAAGTTCTTCCTCCCTACTAGAAATGAAACTAGGGCTTTCTCACTGTTGTACAAAAAACGCCTGATGAGAACAATTTTAGAGGAGGAAAAGTTTATTTGGTCTCAGTTCATAGATGGCCAACTCCACTGCTCTGGACCCAAGATGAGGCAGAATGTCATGGCCAGAGTGGGTCAGAGGAAAGCATCCCAGCACATAGCACTAGGAAGCCCAGAGAGCTCTGCCTACCAGAGAGCCCATAGGCATGCCCCAATGACCCATTTTCTCCAGCCACACCCTACATGCCTACAGTCACCACCCAGTTAATCCCTATTAGGGGATTAATACACTGATTGAGTTAATGGTCTTGTAACCCAGTCACTTCACCTCTCAACTCATGACCAAAAGGAAGCATTTTCATTTGTAGAGCTGTACATTATGATTTCCAGATTAACTAGAAGTTGAATAGCAACAACCATTTTATCAGTAACTTCTCAGAAAAAAGCAGTTTTCCTCTTAACATTTCTTCCTCACTAATGATGCCCACTGTCCATTACTATCCTTGGTGCTATATACATCAGAAAAGAATCAGGAAGTCTTCTGCAAATTAATTATAGCTCTACCAATTAATTTACCTTAGTGGCTATTTGCAGAAGACACACAGTACTTAAACAGTCTGGGTAGGTAGGGGGTGCCCAGGCTTAAGTTATGGGTTTCATAGCACTTTACCTACACAGTTGTTCTGTTACATGGCCCACCTCCATACCACCTAGCAGAAGATCATTATTTCAATGTTATTTCCCATTTCTCTGTGTATTTTTTCAATGGAGAAATGGTAGAAGGCTGGAGGGCTGAGCTGTATAGGCACTGGGAGTGTTGTGAGTACATCCAAGTTTGGAGTAAATGAGCCATGGACATAACTAGCAATAATTACATGAGTTGAGTAGTACGTACTGTTGAGCATTCTCAGTAGGGCTGTTACCCCAATCCTCTAGTGTCTATTGACTATCCCCAAATCATCTATTTTCTTATTTAACCTTCCCCTACATCTTAATCTCCATCAGTGCTTCCTGGTAGAAGATGATCAGTAGTGGTGCTATCTATCTGTGCCACCCAACTTTTTCACAGTCTACCACTTCCCTCTATTGAATACCTTTCGGAAAGTGGCAGTAGACTGTCAGTGTTATAGTTTAGATTTGAGGTATTCCCCAAAATCTTATGAGAGACAATACAAGAAAGTTTAGAGATGAAATGATTGGGTTATGAGAGCCTTAACTTATCAATACATTAATCCACTGATAGGGATTAATTGGTTGGTAATGCAGGCATGTAAGGTGTTGGCTAGAGAAGGTGGGTTGTTTGGGATGTTCTTTGGGGGTATATATTTCATTCTTGGTTAGCAGAGCTCTTTTTGCTTCCTGGTGTGAGGTCCTGAACCACTTTCTTCCATGATGTTCTGCCTCATCTTGAGGCCTCAGAAACCATGAGCCCCAAATAAACTTTTCCTTCTCTAATTGTTTTTGTTAACTCTTTTGGTTCCAGTGACATAAAAGCTGACTAAATCACTTACTAGAACTGCAGGTTACAGAGGGTAAAAGTCACAGGCACCAAAATTCACTTATAATGTTAGTAACCTTTATATCAGAGAGCATCTCTGAATATAAAAAAAATCCACACTAACAGGCATGTGATTGTTCTAATAAGTAACATAATCCTTGATTGGGCATTTAAAGTTCTCTCCTGTATATTAATATAAAATACATATTTAAAAAAATAATTAACCTGATCCTTTTAGTTGAAAACATCATTATCCTAAGAAGAGACATGAGGGGGAAAAATTCAATTTTCAAAAGTGAAAAGAAAAAGCCTTTTGTGAAAAGAGACTTCGTTATTTGAAGGTGGGTTATATAGTCAATGTTTTGATATTGCTCTTTTTTTTACTGAAAATGAAAAAATAAAAGTATGAAACTGAAATTTTTACTGGGGGAATTCCCTCAAAAAGTATATAATAAACAGTATATATAAAAGGTATTTCTTTATTAGCTATTGAAAATGGCTAAATTGGAAGAATTTAAAAAGGAGGTCTCATAAAGAAAAAGACTAGTAACTGTGAAAGGAGATTATAGAGCTTTTTTAAAAAATTTTTTTATACATTTATTTATTTATTTTAATGTGGTGTTGAGGATTAAACCCAGGCCCTCGCACGTGCTAGGCGAGCACTCTAGTGCTAAGCCAGAACCCCAGCCCAAGATTATAGAGATTAGCAAATTATTGTATATATCTTGGTTTGATCCGAATTTTAAAAATGGGATTTACAAATAAGTAAATAAATTTCTTGGAGTATACATACCAAAATGATGATTATCTTTGTCCATTGAAATTGCTTGTAATTTTTTCCTTTTTGCCTTATCTGTTTTCTAAGTTTTTTAAACATGAAAAATATATAACTTGGTTTAAGAAGCATTAAAATTCTGTAATACAATATCTTTTAAAACTGATTGCATTTATTTAGTGATACATTTAATATTAAAAATATGTGGGAAAATTATAATTAAATTATTTTGAAGAAAAAATCAGATAGATCGACAAGACACTTTTTTTTTTTTTTAGTTATACATGGGCACAATATCTTTATTTGGTTTATTTATTTTTATGTGGTGCTGAAGATTGAACCCAGTGTCTCACATATGCGAGACAAGCGCTCTGTCGCTGAGCCACAACCCCAGCCCAGACAAGGCACCTTTAACTTTGGATGTTTTACATCCAAGTTCTACTTTTACACATCTTATTTTTTTTTTCTTTTTCTTTTTTTGTAAACAGAATAAGGAAAATATGTCAGATAATCTCTGGGGTCCCTTCCAACACTCATGAATCCTATGAAAGACCAGATGACCATGGCAAACTACTGCCACCTGGTGGCAGATATCAAAAGTGAGGAGGCTGTATTCAGGGGATAAAAGCATCATTCATTCATGTTTATAGTTGCTAGGCAAGTGCTAGCATCGTCACTCATTCAATTTAGTGTTTTTCTAGATGATGAAAGTGAGGCACATCCTAGCCGTATGATCTGGAGGACATTTAATTTCTTCTGAATCTGTCTTTCCATCTGAAAAATAAAGACAATAATGTCTACATTATTAGAAAATCTAGAGGTGGATATAAAGTATGTTAGTGCATGACAAAGAATAATTTAGTGACTAAATAGTAGTAATTATCCTTAGGAAGATTAACATGTAGTAGGACAGTAAGACAACATCTGTGTATCATGAAATATGCTATGAAAATACAAAGGGACACAGGACATTCAGAAAAAAGCAAAACCAAAGATTTATAAAGGACCTTTTGATGAGCATTCCCAGGGTCCAAACTTCCCAGGAAATAATGGCCAGGCATGACAGAGGTTTGGATGAAGAAAATCACCAGAGCTGAGCTCCAGGAATATTGGTACTAAAGCTATGCCTGATAACAAGCTAACACCATCACCAACACAGGAAAGGAGCAGAGGACAGCAAAGGAAAAGTGGATGGGAATGACACCAAGCAGCTGCAAAGCCCAAGTAATGGATGAACCTGTCTAGGATGACTCAAGACATGGTTAGACTGAAATGAATTCCCTGAGGCAACGGGAAGCTATGATGCCAACCAAACCACAACAGTTGTAGGACTAGTCCCTGGGATTTCTTATTCTGGGTCTAAAGCTGCTCCCCACCTGTGACAAATGTTAACCCCACTTTCCACTGAGATGAATGCTGAACCAAATGCAAGGTTGGCCTTTGTATCACATATTGTGCAAATACATAGGAAAGTGACTTTTTGTGGCTATTTTCTAATATACCAAGGGTTAGAGTGCAAATTGACAAAATATTCAAGGCATTATACTTAAAGGAGAATAAAAATCCCAACTATGCCTCATTCTGAAACCTCTGTGGGATTTATAATGGATTAACTTTTTAGTTGACAAGAAATGCATATATTTTTTGGCATATTAGAAAAGCTGGCAATTTCAGAAGTGTTTTTTTTTTTTTTTTTTTGAGTGTGTGTGTGTGTGTGTGTGTGTGTGTGTGTACAGCGCGCTGGGCCTTGTGCATGCAAGGCAAGCACTCTACCAACTGAGCTATACCCCCAGCCCAGAGGTGATGTTTTAACAAATAGTAGCATAAATCAAATGGCAGGAAACTCACATAAAATATACTTTTAAAAAAAATTTTTATTTTTTAGTTGCAGTTGGACACAATACCTTTATTTTATTTATTTATTTTTATGTGGTGCTGAGGATCGAACCCAGGGCCTCGCACATGCTAGGTGAGCGCTCTACCGCTGAGCCACAACTCCAGCCTCGAGAAAGTATACTTTGACAAGAGCAGAGGCAAATAAAGACATAATCCCCTGCATTACATGTGTGAAAAGGAAAGATTTGGAATGGAGATGATAGAAAAATATTAGAAAAAAAAAAAAAAAACTAATGTTGTATGAGGGTCCTATCAAATGGGGAGTATAGGATAATTTTGTAATAGTGGAGTAATACATTTCAGAAAAAGGAAGGTGCCTGTTAACTGAGACTGCATTTGATTATCATAGAAAAGATGAAACACTTTTTCATAGTCAGGAAAATCAATATATAGCCAAAGAAGAGAAGCTGTTTGATGATAAGGCAATAAAAACTTCAAAGGCCAAGTTAAGAATATTGCCTAATTCATTTCAGCCTAAACTGATCCCCGTACCGGTCTCACGCTGTCCGCCAGCTCTTTCTCTGGAATATGTTACCCAGTCTCCTTGGAATCATTACCCGGCTCCTTGGAATGGAAACTGTGTCAGTCTCGGGGGTGAGTGGGAGGGAAAATGGTGTTGGCAGAAAGAGGAAGAGTTTTTTTCTGTATAGAGCCAGAAGTAAGTGCTGACATTGTCTCACATGTGTTTGGGGACAATGGCACATGCCAATGGTAACGTGTCCACTTTTCCAAGTCCCTTGCTCAGAGGCATCTGGCAAGAGGCTGCAGAAGCCATAGCTTATTCTCCCTCTCCACCCCCAAATTTCTGAATTTCTCTCCTCCCTCTTGGGAATGGGAACAGGGGATGACACACACAATTTCCACTTTAGTATTGTTAACATAATAATCCAGAATGAGTTTTTACTTCCCTACACATATTTTGAAACAAAATTGTTTGCCTTGCAAAATCTTCACTCCCCCTCTCTATAAGCACATCTTTTGGGGAGTTTGAACATTAACCTCAGCTGACTTCAGAACTGCACTAAGCAAAGCCTGTGTTCTCTAGGCCAAAGTAGACAAATTAAAGGAGAGTGGCCAGTTGATGCTGGAATTGTTGGGCCAAGGCTGGTTAATCCTGTGGGCTCCACCCACTGCACCTTTGTCTTTCTCCTGAGGGCAGTTCTGGGAGTTCAGATTAATTGGAGCTGTGAAAGTTGCTTAGTCAGTTGGCTAATACAGGCAGAGGGGTATGGGGGTGGGGGACTGGTTAATTTTTAAAGATAGTTTTATTCAAGTACAGCATAATGTCTGCATTGAATATATTTTATTTAAAAGGCAGAACAATCACCATTGCCACATTTTTTGTTATAATAATCTTTTATATAAAAATTTAACTGCAGTAACCAGGAGAGTTAAATCCAGTAAGCATGTAGGCTAGGGAATAGTTTTCAAATTTGCAGCACAGACAACAAAATTCTATTTGTTTTACAAAGTTCTTCAAGCAAATACAAGACAACTTTAGTTCAGTTTCTATGAACTCTTAAAAGGGTAAGGTCAAAATACCCTTCTATCTCAAATAAGGTTTTGGATGACAGCTTTTCAACATAAAATACAACACAAAATAAAGATAAAATACTTAGAACACTTCTCTTTAGTGCATATATACTTTGAATAAGTTTTTAGTACATTTCTGCTACAACTGAAAATGTTCAAAGAAAACTTAGTATAGTGTTCTACAAAGCCAACAGCAGCAACAGCAGGCTCATTAGTAGTACTTTAAAAATCCCAATGCTATTGCCAGGCAAGTGAACACAGTCTGCAAGATAACAATCTGTGTCTCAAGTTTGACTCCATCAGTGTTTTAAAGGGGGCAATTTCAGCGTCAATTTTATTACTGGTTTCTGAAATAACACTTATGGTTTGAGTATCCTTTCAGGTAAATTCTGTGGTTGCTTCCATAAGTTGCTTTTCTTGATCTGTAAACATCTGTTACCCTGTTCCTTTCTAGTTTGATGTCCAATTTATTATCTGTTCTGATTTTACTGGTTTTATTTATTAGTTGTTGTTTAACTTGGTCTAATTAAATTTTTATTTTTTCGTGCTCTGCTCTCAGATTTGCAGATTAATTTTTCTTTAGGTTGACCATGTCTTTCCTGACAGAATCCAAAAGAGCCACTAGCTGTTGTACTGTTATTTCCTGTTGAGCGTCAGTGACCATCTCCTTATAGATAGTATTCAGGCTGACATTTGGTTAATGCTGCTACAATTGTTTCTGCTTGTGATTTGTCAAATCCATGAGTTTACAAGTCCTGAACCAATGCATGGGCATCAAAAGTTAATTTCTTTGTTCTAAAGGATTTAAGTCCTTATCCTTGGTTGTGGTGGTAAAGAAATCTCTCTGCAGGGCCTAGGAGAAACACCACTGAGGAGTTGAAACCCAGAGGCCCCTGCTGTCTTCAGACTGTGGAAGCCACCAAACCTAGCAATTCCTCATGTTCTCCACCTTTGCCACATTTTACTCTATCTTACTCCCCAAAACCTATTTGTGGGCATAGATTATAATCTTTTAAACTTTGGATAAAAATCATCTATCTCCATTTTTTAAAGAATCAATTGTTGGTAATTAAATACAAGTAGTAGGAGAAAGAGAGAAGACCTCTCCTCCTGCCCTTACTGAGAATTTAACCCAGGGCTTCTTTATCATCGAGTTACCTCCCAGTTCTTTTTGATTTTTTAGGGTCTCCCTAAGTAGCTGAGGGTCTCCCTGAGTTGGTGAGGCTGGCCTTGAACTTGCCTTAACCTCCTAAATTACTGGAATTACTGGAGCACACCCAGCAGACAGCTAACATTTTAAATGCCATATAAGCCAGGTATGATGCTAATTGTATTACTTTTACCTGAAGAAGATATTTTCCAAATCAGATAGAATTCCTATTAGGACGAAAACTGTTTTTTTTTTTTCTTTGTTGTTGTTGTTGTTTTTAATTTTTAGGGACTCAGCAAGCCATTTTGATGGGCTACCAAGCATTAGAGTTCGGTCCCAGATAAAGGGCCTGGGCAGCCTGAGAAGGAGACACAGGGAGATACAAGAGATTCACAGTGTGAGAAAGGGTCCAGGAAGAAATTTCCTGCAGCAAGATTCTCCAAGGAACTTTTTCTTTCAATTTTTTTATTTTTATTTTTTACTATGGAAATTCCAAGTATATATAGAATTGGAATGAGTAGTGTAATGAAAGCCATGTACCCATCCCTCAGCTTCAACAATTGTCACCTTACAGCTATTTTGTTCCTTCTGGATCCCCACCTACTTTCCCACCCAAAACCATCAGTGAATTATTTTGAAGCAAATCCCAGGCACTATACTGCTTCACACGCTGCACTGTAATCTATTGCTGAGCCATCTGGGTCGTTCTTCCCTCTTGTTTCCTGAGCTTCAGTCAAGTCACTGCTGTACTTTTGTGTCAGTGGTACTTTGGAGGGAACTAAAAGAAAAAAGTCTGCATGAAGCCAAAGTGAATGAAGAAAAGACAATAGAATGAAACTCATCCAAAGCTGAGTTGAGTGAGCAGAGCTCCTGAGAATCCTTGAAATGATTAGGAGAAGGGGAGGGAGAGAGGCGTTGCTAGTTTTTCTACAGGAAGTTGGATGAAAGCTTATACAGGAGTGTGTGTGTGTGTGTGTGTGTGTGTGTGTGTGTGTGTTATTAAAAAGAGTGACTCTAGAAGACTAGAAGGCTGGGGACAGTCAGACAGCTGGCATTTGGGTTACAGTTGCATATTCCAAGTTTCCTTGAAAGGAAAGAAAATACTAAATTTAAACACCATCTTTCAATTTCTCAGTCAATAACTTCCCTTTCTGTCTCTTTCACAAATGCAGTCTCTAGACATCCATGAAAGGCATTTATTCTTTAGGAAGTCTTTCAGAAACACTAAATCATTAAAGCAGAGAAGTTGTTAAGCAGTTCCAATCCCAATTAAGTTTTCAACTGATTTCTGTGTAGCTCTGTTGTTTAACAACCTATGGTGAAACCAGCAAAAATTATCAAAGCAGACTTACATACTTGCATAATTCACCTATTACCTTCTGGGATGGGAGTAGGGGAGCAAATAGGTGACAATAATTGAACTATACATAGATTTGTCAAATTCATAATGTTATTGAAGTTTATAGACAGATAATTTGTGAATCGAAGTGCCATCTTTCTTAAAACCCATCTACATGGTGGATAATTGCCCCAAAACATCCAATGTTGAATAGACTGTGACCTTTGTTGCAGCATGTAGCCTGAGAGGGAGAGAACTGTTAGTCCCAGGATGATTTATTTTGAGAATTATTATTCATATTCTAATGGAAATAATTTTTTTTTTCTTGTAGAAAAGAGAATGACAACCTTTGTATCTTTATGAGATAGTCTTCTATCAGATGTTTTTCTGTCTTAGGCAAAGAGAGGCTTCAAGTGAGAAAAATTATAAGTAATTTTAAGACAATATATTGAAAACATTGCTACCCAGAGACCTTAGAAAATAATATCTAGACATCCACTAGATGTCACTTGATGTCTGCTTTTTTATAAAGGTCGTGATTTTTTTTTTTAAATGGTTTATCTGCAATTATAAATCTACGACTCCCAGTGGGTCCAAACTGGCAGAAAACAAGATGCAACAATATTTGAGTGAAAGCAGGCAAATGTCATTAGATGAGAACAATGATTATAACTTTAAATAAGATTTGGGTGGTTGTAGGGTTTGCATAATCCCTCCTGGCATCTGTAAGGATGAAGAGAAGCCAGCAGCTTTGCCCTCCTGCTGTGTTTAAACAAAAATGGAAAATTGTAATGAACAGCTAGATTTTTCCTATCTTCCATTTTCTTTTTTCTTCCTCCTCCCTCATTTTTAGCAGAATGTGTCTTAAAATGCTTGCCCTTTAATGAAGTCATTTGCAACATTTTAAGATCACTTCTTCTTTGTTCAAATTTCTACCTACAATTAAAACTGTTTTAATCCTAATTATCTCTGTGAAATGTTATGTGACAAACATAAACGAAGGTCTCTAGAAATTTTGTGAGAGTTCTCTGGGGTTATCCACTTCCTGTATTTGCTAAAAATCTAATAATCATTTCCAGTAGAGACCATGTATCCTGGGGTTTTGTTTTGTGTAACAGCTATTTGTTTATTTTTTTAACTGTCATTGTATTTTGGCTTCATGATGGTTAAATAAGTCTCGGTATTAAGTAAACTTCTCTGACCCTGCCTATTTCCTGTCTTGTCAAACCTTTCCTTGTAAGAATAACAGTGTTCTTTTATTTGGTAGTGTGCAGCATGATGTTTTTGGCATGCCCAACATTTTTGACTTGCAAAAATTTGTGACCTCAAGTGTGAGAGAAGTGAATGCTTTCTTCAGTACCTCATTGGGTTCCAATCTTAAAAAGTGTCCTATTGCATATGTGTTAGAGTTGTGAAAGAATTATCAGCCTGTTTTTATTCTCCAAACATTACAAATAATAAATAGAATAGTTTTTTTTACCAAGTTATTAAAATTCTTAAGCCAGTGAATATTTTACTGCTACTAAACATATAATTTCTCAAACTGGTCTAGTTATACAAAGATGTGATGCTTTTATTTACTGTTTTCTATTTAAGTAAATCATATCTTTAAAAACTTTTTTTTTTTTTAAACTAGGAATTGACCTCAGGGGTGCTCTACCACTGAGCTACATTCCCAGCCCTTTTTATTTTTTACTTTGAGACAAGTTCTCACCAAGTTGCCCAAGTTGACCAGTTGACCTCTAACTTGTCATCCTCCTGCCTCAGCGTCCCTGGTTGCTGGGATTATAGGCATGCACCACTGTACCTGGCTCATAAAAACATGTCTTCAAACCAAGACACATTTTGTGGCAGAGATGGTATTGCTGATTCAAGTCAGAGAAAAGAACATCTTTGTTACCTAATCTTTCCATATCCAGATCTATATGTTTGCTAAGTGGATTCTGTCACAGAAGAACCACCAAAATCAAAAGTCCCAATCAAGAGTTGTCTCTGCCCTGATACTTGTTTTAGAGTGTCTATTTGATAACATTTTCCTCTGTCTTTTGGCTGATCTTTTCTTTTTCAATAACATGAACACTAGGACAGTAAAAACCACAGTGAATATCTTTTGCACTGAAAGACTGACAACTGCTAAATATTTATCTTAAAATACTGAGAACTAATATAGAACTTGAAGAAAGCAGATTGGGTCAATTTGAAGTTGTCAGGGAAAAAAATAGCAGCTATTTTGGTAATTTTCTGAAAGTCTCAGCTAACAAAAATCTTCTACATATCTGAAGCAGACGGAATTTAGTTTCAAAAAAACACTACCATCTAGCTGTTCTGTTTTTTTTTTTTAATCTTTAGCCTAGAAATATTGTTCTAATAAAGAGCCTGTGGTAGGCAGCAACAAGGAAAAAACTGAGAATTGAAAAGATGCATTCATCATTTTAATCTGGATATTTTTCCTCTAAGGGTCTGAAACTCCAAGCTATAAACTCAACTTAAGATTTTCTTAGACTTGTCATCGAGCCTCCTTCTATTGTTCATTGCCATTAGTATTTCTTTCCAGAACAGAATCCAAGGAGATTTAAATTATATTACCAAGATTTTTCTCATTTATACCACACACATACTATCCTACTATACCATAGCCCAAATACTGTTGTGCCATCCTCCCATCACAGGAAAAAAATGAAATACAGTCAGTGATACTAGATATTGATTCATCACACTTCATTTCTTCACTTCTTAATATAAAGTTATGATATGACATAATAAAACGAAAAGTATTTTAAAAATTAAAACTCAACATGTTTTAAAAGAAATAAACTTCACGTAAAAAAGATGAAATCCATAAGTTATTGGCAGTCTAAGCTTTACCATAGAGCCGTGGTGGGTCTGGGCTTTGAAAGTGGATGGCCTGGGTTCAAATCTTAACTTCACCATTTACAACTTGTAGATTTGTGCGAGTTAACCTCTCTGAGCCTCTCTGGTCCTCTTCTGATAAAATGGGAGAAATTTATCCTGTTTATGTTACTGATTTTGAAGACTAAATAAATCCTTTTTGCAAAATGCTTAGCATAGGACCTAAACTCTAGTAAATGCTTAATAGAATCTACTGTTGTTATCACTATTGTGAGTTCAGACAATTATGTCCTTATAAACTTCAGACATTTGGAACTTTGTGGAGTTTGTCATATTTTTGAGAAGGACCTTGAAAAAAAAGTTTTATGTTTGGGATCAAATTTTCTGTGTCACTAATGCTCTAAAAATACATTTTGAATGTGATTTGTGATTAGTTCTACTGCACCAATATAAATTCAAGAATCATGGGCTAGGGATATAGCTCAGTTGGTAGAGTGCTTGCCTTGCACGCACAAGGCCCTGGGTTCCATCCTCAGCACCACACAAAAAAAAAAAAAGAAAAAAAAATCAATGAACTTTCTTGTTATAAATTCTTCATGTTTGTAGAATGTAGAAAAACATTTTTAAATTGCTTTAGAACATTCATTAATCCACATGATATTTTGAATAACAGTGGTTAAATATTTAAGAGAGAATACAATGAGATATTGGTCCATATGGAACATATTCACTTGCTATTTGTTAACCACTTCTAAAAAGTCTGAAATCTAAATGTCTATTGGTTTTTTTAGTCTAAGGTAGCATGATTAGAAGCATTGACCAATGATAAATGCAATCCATACTCACGTAACAGTCTTTTTCATTACTACCATATTTGAGATTGTTAAGCAATCCTGATGCCTATGAATTAAGAGATGATATAATTAATATAAATAATCTTGTTAATAGTAGAGCAAATTCAGAACTATGGTTTCTTTTGGGGCAACAAGTTAGCCTAAACAGGGTACTTATCAGATTTGCAGCTACAATATTTGCAACAAACATAATGACCAAAGAAGTGCAAACAAAATAAAAATGGTGAAGTACAGACTTCTTAAAATGACCACTGATCTCTCTTAAACACATATGCATATTGGTATGTATTTTTTCACATTTGTTAAAATTAGGGAATCCTTCTGTGTTTTTCTTACACATTTTCCATCACTCATTGACTTAAGTTAACACGGCCCACATTATAGATGTGATTTATTACCTGTCGGGGACTGGGGTTGCAATTCCAGTGAAAATTCCCTATGTACACGGGTGCCCCTGCCCTTTGAAAGAGTGTGTCAATGTCCACACACAGAAGGCTGTTTCAAGAGTGATCAGAGTGAAAAGAGAGAGAGAGAGAGAGAGAGAGAGAGAGAGAGAGATCAGAGGAGTAAAAGGCAATATAATATTCTACTCACATGATTTTGCATCTTCACTTTACACTTACCAGGAAGTATAATATCTATAATCAGACTTCCACTTTTTTTTTTTTTTTTTTGTACCAGGGATTGAACTCAGGGGCACTTGACCACTAAGCCACACTGGGTTGCTTAGCATTTTGCCATTGCTAAGGCTGGCTTCAAACTCACAATCCTCCTGCTTCAGCTTCCTGAGCTGCTGGAATTACAGGCGTGTGACACTGCACCCAGCCACACTCAGACTTCCTCTTGTATGTGAGCATGATATCCAAAATAGAGACAGATCTTAAACTATGAATTTAGGCAGCTTTTAAAATCTTCAACAGTTACTATATTCTCGTCATACTATCTGCCAGAAACTTTTACAAATGATATCTGTTTTGATCCCTATGGCCACTATGTGAGATAGGTATTATTATCCCTTTTAAATAATATAAAGAGTTCAACCTGGGAATCCTAAGAGATTCCAATGCTGTATATTCTGACCTTTAAAAAAAATTCTTTCCATTGTAACATAGTACTCAAATCACAACTGGATATGCCATGGTTTTCCCCCAGGCATGAATTGGTTTAGGCATTTTCTTAGAGTTTGCCTTTTATTCTGAGATCAGAAGAGAACCTTTTCATTGGTCAAAAAACCTAAAACCTTTATTTCACCATAGCATTACATAGTTTAATCTTATTCTAGCAGGAAATACATGATATTCCCTACATATAATTTAGTAGGGGAAAAAAATCTTCATTTGTGATTCCAAATACCTTCTTGATTTTCTTTCCTTCTTCAAGGGTCAACAATACTTTTAAACATGAGAGTTTTGAGGTAGCAATATACTGGACTGCATGGCACTGTTAAGACCGTCCGCTTGCAGTCAGGAAGAAGAGTTGTCAACACATTCTGAGTTTCCTTCCTTTTTAAAGTATCTTTGGAGACACTGATAGTCCTTTCCCATCCACCTCCTCTTCACCTCTGCCAGTAGTTCTTGCTTTTGGTTTAAACATGAGTGTGGTTAAGAAGTTAGCTAATCTGTATGCCAGTACATTTCATCTCCTGACCAGTGGATTTAAGCCTATTCAGTCTAAGAAAATACTGAGACTTGCTGAGAATTATCAGTGAAAGATACCCACTCTTTCCTAGTGGACTTGAACAAGGAAGTGTGATCACAACAGAGAGTAGCTGACATCTTAAAACCAGTAGGGGTGCCAGACAGGCTGAAGTGAAGCTGTGGTATGTGAAAGAGGAAGCGTAAATTGGGGATTGGGTACTGAGTGACCAGGTTGCAGCCTGCCTGGTGTCTCTACCTCTGGGCACTTTAGATGAATGAATAAATTTCCTCTATTTTCTAAGCCTAGTTGAATTGAGTTTTTTTGGTTACTCACTACCTTTAGCATTTTAACTAACCCAGGGCCCACTTTATCCCACCAGAGGAAAAAATAAAAGTCCTTTTGAAGTTGAAGGAGCGGGTCCCATCTAGCTACAGGCTGCCTTGTTTTAAAGGGACCATGCTTATCTTAAGTGAAATAAATCAAACTCGGAAAGTCAAGGGTCATATGTTTTCTCTGATGTGAAAGCTAGAGAGGTTAAAGGAAAAGAAAGATCTGTGGTGGGGAGGAGGTGGCAGGGATCTCATGAAAACTGAAGGGAGACAAGTAGAGGAAAGGGACTAGAGAGGAAGGGAGGAGAGAAGGAAAGGGGAAACACTTGGGAACAATATTGGCCAAATTATATAATTATATCTTGTACATGCACAAATATGTAACAATGAAGCCCATTATTATGTATAATTATAATGCACCGATAAAAATATGGAGAAAAAGGGACTTAGTTTCTGAGATCAGAAGAGAACCTTCTCACTGGTCAAAAAAACCTAAAACCTTTATTTCACCATAGCATTACTTAGTTTAATCTTATTCTAGCAGGAAATACATGATATTCCCTACGTACAATTTATTAGGGAAAAAAAATCCTCATTTGTGATTCCAATAGGCAAATCCTAAAAAAAGTGCCTAAACCAACTCATGCCTGGGGGAAAACCATGGCATATCCAGTTGTAATTTGAGTACTATGTTACAATGGAAAGAATTTCTTCAAAGGTCAGACTATACAACATTGGAATCTCCTAGGATTCCCAGGTTGAGCTCTTTATATTATTTAAAAGGGATAATAATACTTATCTTAGATAGTGGCCATGGGGATCAAATCAGATATTATTTGTAAGTTTCTGGCAGTTAGTATGATAATATAGAACTTAGTTTTGTTTTTAGAAGCACATTAAAATTGTAGAATCAGAATTAAAAATATTGACTGAAAAGTGATTGCATCCTGGTACAATACACAGAAATTACACCTTAAACCTTTTATTGCCTTTGAAGTGCACACCTGGAGTGGACTTCCTGGATTTGTAGATCTCTGAAAGAATTACAGTATGATGCTACAGCCTAGCATAAACTCCCCATGCCAAAGACCAGGTGCTTTATGTGTTTTTCTTTTTCTTTTTTTTTTTTTTTAAGGTACTTGGGATTGAACCCAGGGGAGCACTCTTACTGAACCACACTCCAACTCTTTATTATTTTATTTTGAGACAGAGTTTTGCTAAGTTGCTGAAGCTGTCCTCATACTTGGCATCCTCCTGCCTCAGCCTTCTGTAGTAGGGATTACAGGCGTGTGCTACCACATCTGGCTTGTGTGTGTGCTTGTGTGTGTGTGTGTGTGTGTATGTTTCAAAAATAACTGGAAGCCGCCTGCTGAGAGGCTGAGCCGCCCCCTCCCCCTGCGCCGGCATAGTAGAGGGAACTGGGACCAAACACAGAGCAGGCCCAGCGGCCTGCTGAGGGGCAGAGCCGCCCCCCACCCCCCTCGCCTGCCAGGTAGGGGAAGGGTGACCACCGACAGAAAAGGCCCAGTGGCCCGCGGCGGGACAGAGCTTCCAATCACTCCTGCAAGGTAGGCGGGCCTGCGACCCACCGGCAGAAGAGGAGCAGCCACCTGCTGAGAGGCTGAGCCGCCCCCTCCCCCTGCGCCGGCATAGTAGAGGGAACTGGGACCAAACACAGAGCAGGCCCAGCGGCCTGCTGAGGGGCAGAGCCGCCCCCCACCCCCCGCGCCTGCCAGGTAGGGGAACTGTGACCACCGACAGAAAAGGCCCAGTGGCCCGCGGCGGGACAGAGCTTCCAATCACTCCTGCAAGGTAGGCGGGCCTGCGACCCACCGGCAGAAGAGGAGCAGCGGCCTGCTGAGAGGCAGAGCCGCCCACTCCCCCCCGCGCCTGCAAGGTAGTCGGAACTGAGACCACCATCAGAACAGGTCAGACCTGCAACCGAGAGACAGAACAGGCCCAGTGGCCTGAGGAAGGGTAGAGCCGCCCCCCCCCCCACGCCTGCAAAGTAGGCGGACCTGCGACCCACTGGCACTACAGCCCCAGAGGCCTGCAGAGGGGCAGTGCCGCTGCCTGCGCCTGCAAAGTAGGCAGAACTGCGAACACCGACAGAACAAGCCTAGCGGCCCGCAGAGGGACAGAGCCGCCGCCCGCGCCTGCAAGGTCGGCGGACCTGCTACTGACTGGCAGAGCAGGCCCAGCGGCCTGCCGGCGTGGTAGGCACATTGCCCCAATTGGAGGAGGGGCAGAGCCGCCGCCCGCGCCTGCGAGGGAGACTTTGCAACTATACAAGACCAATATAAATATATAGGGGGAAAATTCAATAGCACAACAGTTTCACCAAGAAGAAAGGAACGCGAACAGTATGAAGAGACAAGGAAAGAAAGGACCACAAGCATTGCAGGTCAACTCAACGTTAGAAGAGGTAATAGCTGCAGCTGATGGAATGTCAGATAAAGAATTCAGGATATACATGCTTCAGATGATCTGGAGTCTCAAGGAAGACATCAGACAGCAAAATCAGACAATGAAAGATCACTTCAACAATGAATTACATAAATAAATCCAAGAAGCAAAAGATCAACTATACAGGGAAATAGAGGTTATAAAAAACAAACAAACAGAAATCCTAGAAATGCAGGAAGCAATAACCCAACTTAAAAACTCAATTGAGAATACTACCAGCAGAGTAGAACACTTAGAAGACAGAACATCAGACAATGAAGATAAAGTATTTCAACTTGAAAAGAACATAGACAGCTCAGCAAGACTGTTAAGAAACCATGAGCAGAACATCCAAGAAATATGGGATAACATCAAGAGACCAAATTTAAGAGTCATTGGGATACAGGAAGGAACAGAGTTTCAAACCAAAGGAATGAGCAATCTATTCAATGAAATAATTCGAGAAAACTTCCCAGACTTGAAGAATGAGACAGAACCCCAAATCCTAGAAGCCTACAGGACGCCGAATGTGCAAAATCATAAGAGACCCACACCTAGACACATTATAATGAAGATGCCCAACATACAGAATAAGGAGAGAATTTTAAAAGCTACAAGAGAAAGGAAGCAGATCACATTTAGGGGTAAGCCAATCAGGATAACAGCTGATCTTTCAACACAGACTCTGAAAGCTAGAAGATCCTGGAATAACATATTTCAAACACTGAAAGAAAATGGGTTCCAACCAAGAATTGTGTTTCCAGCGAAATTAAGCTTCAGGATGGAAGATGAAATTAAAACCTTCCACGATAAACAAAAGTTAAAAGAATTTGCAGCTAGAAAACCATCTCTTCAAAACATCCTTGGCAAAACATTACAGGAAGAGGAAATGGAAAATAACAATGAAAACCAACAGTGGGAGGTAGGACACTAAAGGGGGGAAAATAATCAAAGTGGAAAACAAACCATGTTTAGTAACATAAATAAACAAATATGGCTGGAAGAACAACCCATATCTCAATAATAACCCTAAATGTTAATGGCTTAAACTCACCAATCAAGAGACACAGGCTAGTAGAATGGATCACAAAACAAGACCCAACAATATGCTGCCTACAGGAGACGCATTTGATAGGAAAAGACATACATAGGCTGAAGGTGAAAGGTTGGGAAAAATCATATCACTCATATGGACTTCGGAAACAAGCAGGAGTATCCATACTCATATCAAATAAAATAGATTTTAAGCCAAAGTTAATCAAAAGGGATAAAGAGGGACACTACATACTGCTCAAGGGAACCATACACCAACAAGACATAACAATCATAAATATATATGCCCCAAACAATGGTGCAGCTATGTTCATCAAACAAACTCTTCTCAAGTTCAAGAGTCTAATAGACCACCATACAATAATCATGGGAGACTTCAACACACCTCTATCACCACTGGACAGATCTTCCAAACAAAAGTTGAATAAGGAAACTATAGAACTCAATAACACAATTAATAACCTAGACTTAATTGACATATATAGAATATACCACCCAACATCAAGCAGTTACACTTTTTTCTCAGCAGCACATGGATCCTTCTCAAAAATAGATCATATATTATGTCACAGGGAAACTCTTAGACAATACAAAGGAGTAGAGATAATACCATGCATCCTATCTGATCATAATGGAATGGAACTGAAAATCAACGATAAAAGAAGGAAGGAAAAAGAATACATCACTTGGAGAATGAACAATAGGTTACTGAATGATCAATGGGTTATAGAAGACATCAAGGAGGAAATTAAAAAATTCTTAGAGATTAATGAAAACACAGACACAACATATCGGAATCTATGGGACACATTGAAAGCAGTTCTAAGAGGAAAATTCATTGCTTGGAGTTCATTCCTTAAAAAAAGAAAAAACCAACAAATAAATGATCTCATACTTCATCTCAAAATCCTAGAAAAAGAAGAGCAAAACAACAGCAAAAGAAGTAGAAGGCAAGAAATAATTAAAATCAGAGCTGAAATTAATGAAATCGAAACAAAAGAAACAATTGAAAAAATTGACAAAACTAAAAGTTGGTTCTTTGAAAAAATAAACAAAATCGACAGACCCTTAGCCATGCTAGCGAAGAGAAGAAGAGAGAGAACTCAAATCACTAACATACGGGATGAAAGAGGCAATATCACAACAGACACTTCAGAAATACAGAAGATAATCAAAAATTATTTTGAATCCTTATACTCCAATAAATTAGAAGATAGTGAAGGCATAGATAAATTTCTTAAGTCATATGATCTGCCCAGATTGAGTCAGGAGGATATAGACAACCTAAACAGACCAATATCAATTGAGGAAATAGAAGAAACCATCAAAAGACTACCAACTAAGAAAAGCCCAGGACCGGATGGGTATACAGCAGAGTTTTACAAAACCTTTAAAGAGGAACTAATACCAATACTTTTCAAGCTACTTCGGGAAATAGAAAAAGAGGGAGAACTTCCAAATTCATTCTACGAGGCCAACATCACCCTGATACCTAAACCAGACAAAGACACTTCAAAGAAAGAAAACTACAGACCAATATCTCTAATGAACCTAGATGCAAAAATCCTCAATAAAATTCTGGCGAATCGGATACAAAAACATATCAAAAAAATTGTGCACCATGATCAAGTAGGATTCATCCCTGGGATGCAAGGCTGGTTCAATATACGGAAATCAATAAATGTTATTCACCACATCAATAGACTTAAAAATAAGAACCATATGATCATCTCGATAGATGCGGAAAAAGCATTCGACAAAGTACAGCATCCCTTTATGTTCAAAACTCTAGAAAAACTAGGGATAACAGGAACATACCTCAATATTGTAAAAGCAATCTATGCTAAGCCTCAGGCTAGCATCATTCTGAATGGAGAAAAATCGAAGGCATTCCCTCTAAAATCTGGAACAAGACAGGGATGCCCTCTCTCACCACTTCTGTTCAACATAGTTCTCGAAACACTGGCCAGAGCAATTAGACAGACGAAAGAAATTAAAGGCATCAAAATAGGAAAAGAAGAACTTAAATTATCACTATTTGCAGATGATATGATTCTATACCTAGCAGACCCAAAAGGCTCTACAAAGAAACTATTAGAGCTAATAAATGAATTCAGCAAAGTGGCAGGATATAAAATCAACACGCATAAATCAAAGGCATTCCTGTATATCAGCGACAAATCCTCTGAAATGGAAATGAGGACAACCACTCCATTCACAATATCTTCAAAAAAAATAAAATACTTGGGAATCAACCTAACAAAAGAGGTGAAAGACTTATACAATGAAAACTACAGAACCCTAAAGAGAGAAATAAAAGAAGATCTTAGAAGATGGAAAAATATACCCTGTTCATGGATAGGCAGAACTAACATCATCAAAATGGCAATATTACCAAAAGTTCTCTATAGGTTTAATGCAATGCCAATCAAAATCCCAACGGCATTTCTTGTAGAAATAGAGAAAGCAATCATGAAATTCATATGGAAAAATAAAAGACCCAGAATAGCAAAAACAATGCTAAGCAGGAAATGTGAATCAGGCGGTATAACGATACCAGACTTCAAACTATATTACAGAGCAATAGTAACAAAAACAGCATGGTACTGGTACCAAAACAGGCGGGTGGACCAATGGTACAGAATAGAGGACACAGAAACCAATCCACAAAACTACAACTATCTTATATTTGATAAAGGGGCTAAAAGCATGCAATGGAGGAAGGATAGCATCTTCAACAAATGGTGCTGGGAAAACTGGAAATCCATATGCAACAAAATGAAACTGAATCCCTTTCTCTCGCCATGCACAAAAGTTAATTCAAAATGGATCAAGGAGCTTGATATCAAATCAGAGACACGCCGTCTGATAGAAGAAAAAGTTGGCTACGATCTACATACGGTGGGGTCGGGCTCCAAATTCCTCAATAGGACACCCATAGCACAAAAGTTAATAACTAGAATCAACAAATGGGACTTACTCAAACTAAAAAGTTTTTTCTCAGCAAAAGATACAATAAGAGAGGTAAATAGAGAGCCTACATCCTGGGAACAAATCTTTACTCCTCACACTTCAGATAGAGCCCTAATATCCAGAATATACAAAGAACTCAAAAAATTAGACAATAAGAAAACAAACAACCCAATCAACAAATGGGCCAAGGACCTGAACAGACACTTCTCAGAGGAGGACATACAATCAATCAACAAGTACATGAAAAAATGCTCACCATCTCTAGCAGTCAGAGAAATGCAAATCAAAACCACCCTAAGATACCATCTCACTCCAGTTAGATTGGCAGCCATTATGAAGTCAAACAACAACAAGTGCTGGCGAGGATGTGGGGAAAAGGGTACACTTGTACATTGCTGGTGGGACTGCAAATTGGTGCAGCCAATTTGGAAAGCAGTATGGAGATTTCTTGGAAAGCTGGGAATGGAGCCACCATTTGACCCAGCTATTCCCCTTCTCGGTCTATTCCCTAAAGACCTAAAAAGAGCATGCTACAGGGACACTGCTACATCGATGTTCATAGCAGCACAATTCACAATAGCTAGACTGTGGAACCAACCTAGATGCCCTTCAATGGATGAATGGATAAAAAAAATGTGGCATTTATACACAATGGAGTATTACTCTGCATTAAAAAATGACAAAATCATAGAATTTACAGGGAAATGGATGGCATTAGAGTAGATTATGCTAAGTGAAGCTAGCCAATCCCTAAAAAACAAATGCCAAATGTCTTCTTTGATATAAGGAGAGTAACTAAGATCAGAGTAGGGTCGAAGAGCATGAGAAGAAGATTAACATTAAACAGGGATGAGAGGTGGGAGGGAAAGGGAGAGAGAAGGGAAAAAGCATGGAAACGGAAGGAGACCCTCAGAGTTATACAAAAGTACATACAAGAGGAAGTGAGGGGAAGGGGAAAAATAATACAAGGGGGACAAACGAATGTCAGTAGAGGGGGTAGAGAGAGAAGAGGGGAGGGGAGGGGAGGGGAGGGGTGATAGTAGAGGATAGGAAAGGCAGCAGAATACAACAGACACTAGTATGGCAATATGTAAATCAATGGATGTGTAACTGATGTGATTCTGCAATCTGTATATGGGGTAAAAATGGGAGCTCATAACCACTTGAATCAAATTGTGAAATATGATATATCAAGAACTATGTAATGTTTTGAACAGCCAACAATAAAAAATTAAAAAAAAAAAATAACTGGAATCAAGATATGCTTTGAAATGAGTTATTTTATTTTAGATCCTTACAGTTTTTTGAAATATTTTAAATTGCTTCAGCATATTGGTGAAGTACTGCATGTATGTAGATTTAAAAGCTTATATTCATGGAGCCACTATCCAGGTCAAAATATTAAACATTTCCAGCACTCTCTAGGGATCCTTTACACCTTTTGTCAATCAATAACTCCATCACCACTTTCCTTCCCTCCTAGTTAATCAATTTTCTATCACATCGTCTAGTTTTGTCTGTTCTTGAACTTGAGTGCTCCATTTGTGTACAATGAAATGAAATGCATTCTGCTGTCATGTATAATGAATTAGAAAACAACAACAAAAAAAGAATCATTGGGATATACTCTGGCCTTCACTCTGCATCATGCTTCGGACAGTCATCTGTGTTTTTGCATGTATCTGTAGTTCATTCTTCTGTTTTTGTTTTTGTTTGTTTGTTATGATATGTGGTACAAATGGAAAGTATTTGGATATTATAAATACAGTCTCTACAAACAGTCTTGTACTTTTGATGTGGGGGTGCATATCATCTAGAAATAGAATTGCTGGGTTAGAATAGTCATTAACTTCTTGAGAAATGGTGCAGTTAGAAATATTGTTGACAGTTTGTGTACGAGGCTGGGCTAGACTATGCTACAGTAAAGGAATATGTCCCACTTGGTTTAGTATAGTAAGCCTTGCTCTGGCTCTGGGAATTCAGGTAACTTTCCAGGGCAGCTGTCCTCCATGCTGTGATTCAGTGAGCCAAACTACTTCTTCAATCTTTTTTTATTTTTTTGAGATGCTGGGGATTGAACCCTTGGCCAAAGTGTTTCAGTCCTATGACTCTACGGAAAACATTATTTCATTAAAAAGAAAAGTTACCAAGAGCCATATCATGAAAGATTTGTGCATTAATGAGGCCTCTTCTGAAAACATGGGTTTCACTTCCCTCTTTTCAATGTTTTGGTCATGAAATGATGAAATGGTACATCACTTCTGTGCTCAGCCACTTGATCAGAACACATAGCCCTGCCTAACTTGAAGAGGAAGTATGGTGTTCTGCCTACCAAGAAGAAAAGGAGCAGCAAATATTGGTGAACATAAATGATTTTTACAGCACTTCCCATATCTAAAAGTTCCCTGACTCCAATTTCATACTGAACGAGAATTTGCTCAGGTATTCAAGTCTAGGTAGATGAAAAATTTCCATGGAATCTTGAAGTCATTTCTCCATTTTCTTTTAGCTTCTATGATTACTATCAATAAGTCCAATGCCATTGGAATTTGTTATGTAGAAACTGTTCTTTTCTCTGTAGTTTTTGAGGATTTTCTTTTTATCCTTAGTATCCTGATATTTCATAGTGGAGTTTGGTGTATTTTCCTTATTTTTAGTCACTTTCTTTTTTTATATTATTTTCTGAATGATAATCTCACCTTTTTCTCCAATCCTTTTGTTGATTTAAAAATATTTCTATTATATTTTAATTTTCAAGAGATTTGTCTTGTTCACAGATTATTCCCTTAATACAGCATTCCCTTAATACATATATGATACAATAACTCTTGATTAGTAGAAGTTTTCTTCTCTTTTCATTGCCTCTCTCTTCTCTATGTTTTCCCCTTGTTTATTTGTAATTGCTCTTATTTTTTTTTAAACCTAATTTTCACACAAGAGAATTTTTTCATGTATCTGGAGATCATTGGCTTCCTGGCTACTTTTTGGTTTTGGGAAATTAAGAGTTCATTGTAAGTCCTGTATACATGGGTATGAGTAAAGACCTGTGAGTTTCCCTATAGAATGGGGAGGTGGTATCCAGGCATTGGTTGGGGGACTACCATGTACCATGTCAGGTTCATGTAGGTATTTTCTTTTGGGGTGGTTACTTTCTCAAAAAAAAAAAAAAAAGAAAGAAACTTATGGGGTGTATAAGATTGGAGATCAATGTTGACAAAACCAAGGAAAGATTTACAAGTCTCACCCTTCAGGCAAGTCTGACTGTTTAGTGTGGACTTTCACATCATCCTCCTGTTTCTATCTGCCTCTTACTCTGCTCCCTGGTGTCATTGAGTATAAAACATTGCCGGTTCAGCATCTCTAAAGAGAACAGGGCAGGAGAGAGGTACTTATGGGGTGGTCTGTGTAACTTACTTAGGCAAACTTTCAACACATTCTTTGTTTGGCTGTACACAGTCTCTCCATCTTCATAAGCACCGAGAGCCATCAATTTTTGACCTTTCCAAAGTTCTTTAGAGTAACTCATCTCCTTCTTCTTGGCTTCCTCTTCTTAGTTTTTACTAACTTTTAGGTTTTAGTGTTTTTCCTCCATGCTGCTCAGCCAACTCAACTACTGCTTTTTTTTTTTTTTTTGGCTTTCCATCTTCTAAAATGTGATTGTCAATTCTTGTCTAATGTCCCTCTGCAGCCTTCTTTGTCTTGGGGAATTTTATTATATCTTTTTAATACCTTCACTGTCATTTTTAGTAGATTTCTCCAGATAGTTCATATAAATGTTTATCTTTAATTTTCTGAGTTTCATTTGAATCATTACAATTTTCCAAAGCTAAAATAGGATCAATCACTCCTTTTTAAAATCTGTCACTCAAATGCCTATGGCATTAATCTAACACTTTACTTACATTAGCATACAAAATCTTTCATGATTTGACTCTTAGTAATTTTTCTCCTTAACCCAACAACACAGACAAAAATATTATTTCCTGTTTCTCAAAAATGTCTTCTCTTTCTTTTTCTTGGGGGTGGGTACCAGGGATTGAACTCAGGAGCACTCAACCACTGATCCACATCCCCAGCCCTATTTTGTATTGTATTTAGAGACAGGGTCTCACTCAGTTGCTTAGTACCTCATTTTTGCTGAGACTGGCTTTGAACTCGCAATCCTCCTGCCTCAGTCTCCCAAACCACTAAGATTATAGGCATGTGCCACCGAGTCTGGGTGTTTCTTGTTTCTATGCATTGACTTTCTGTTATTTGGAGTTTGCTTTTTTCTTCCTAAAAAGCTTTTACACATTCTTCCCTTTCCCTATAACACATTCTTTGACTCCTTCAGACCAAAGTTGACCTCTTCTTGTGTGTTCACAAACATTTAATACACATATATGAGAACAGTTATATTTTCCTAACCCCACAATGGAGAATTTAGATGCAGCATTTCCCAGTTCCACAATGGAGGGCTGCTATACAAAATGTCACCTTCAAAGGCTAAGATTGTCTTATTCTTCTTTGACCTTTTCTAACATTTAGCAAAGTGTCTTCCAGAGTGCAGACATTCAATATACATGTGATGAATGAATGAATAAGAATGAGGTAACCTGAGATTCCTCAGGTGTTGCAAAACAAGGCACCTGAGGGCAAAACTTTCACCTGGGATATCCAGGTCCCAAATCTTGCCTGATTTGGGCTTACTGTATATTACCTGGCATAACTCACTTCCACCTTTCTGCTCTTAAGTTTGCTTATTTGTAGAACAGGGATAGCTCACAAAATGTTATCAATTTTGGACAAAGGTTAAACATTGCTTTGAGCGCCAGTGCCTCTTACATCAGATATAATAAAGTCACAGGCTTCTGTTTCAAACTCTGTAACTAAATTGTTTTCCTAAGGGTACTGTATAAGGTGTTCCCTTCTAAATACCCAGAGAGCCAGAACACCATCATTGGTGAACGCCCCACAGTCAGGCACAATAAACTGCCCACCCAGGGCTTGTTGGCAATCTTTCCCTCTAATAAATGTTACCAATGATTTTACAAGATGCACCATTTTTTGCCTGACCTTGTTTGCTCAAGGCTGACCTCAGATGAGGCTACATGCAAGTCCCACCCCACAGCTGCTGCCTCTCTTGTAATCATGTCTTGGGCCAGGATTTGTTTTGTAAAAGATCCAGCTGTAAGGAAAGTCCCAACAATTGAAGTCAATAGAATCTATTCCTCAACTCTTTGTTGTTGAGACTTTCAGGTGGGAAAACCTTCAAAAGATCAAACCTTCAAAGGACTTCATCTCAACTCCTGGGTGCCTTTTTCTAATGGCCTGATGGGAGACCATTTGGACAGCATACTTTTCCTTCAGAACATCAGCTCTGAAGCCAGCCAGCCATGGGGTTTTGCTCTATTTTGCTGTCTAACCTGGACAGGTTACTTAACTATTTAAACTATTGTTTAGGTTCTTTTTACAAATGGCTATTAATACCTTAAATGCTGGTTGTGAGAATCCACACAATAGCATGTGTACAGCAACTAGCAATGATAAGTATCCCATTTTAGAGGTTACTAGTCTGTCTACAGATAAGCTACCATTGATCAATGTCTGTGCTAGTCTTACTGGGCATTGTCTGGGAGAATAGCTCTGTTTGAAACTCCTGTGACTTTCAGAGTCTGTCCCTTTCAGCTGAAGTATAAATATCAAAGGAGAAAGTATGACTTAGGGTTTCTAGCTTCAAACACAGCAGAGCACTAGATTTAATAACAAACACAACATTGAGATATTGAATTTAAATGAGAAATTGCAAAAAAAAAATACAACTAATATAGGAGGAATGGACCTAATATCCTATGACATAAATTATTTTTGGAAGCTCTCTAGTAAAAATTTAGACACCTGATGGTCACTGTCCTTCCTTTGGAAATTTTCCTTACATGAAAGCTGTTTACAAATATATCTGAGGTGACATCATCCCAAGCATTAAAATCTCACCTCTGGAAACTTCTGTGATGTGGTAGCTCTAGTTTTTCTTTTTTCTAGAGGGAGTGACGAAGACCACATGTCACAACTGAGGTAGCATATGTGTCTATAGGGTTTGATGGGGAACTATCTTTCAGGTATGTGACCAGCACACATCCTACATAAAAGCACAATCATGGGTTTGGGGCTGTAGCTCAGTGGTAGAGCACTTGCCTTGCATGCAGGAGGCACTAGGTTCAATCCTCAGCACCATATAAAAATAATAAAATAAAGACACTGTGTCCATTTACAACTAAAAAAATATTTTTAAAAAGGCATAATCAGGGGCTGGGGTTATGGCTCAGCGGTAGAGCACTCTCCTAGCATGTGCAAGGCCCTGTTCGATCCTCAGCACCACATATAAATAAATAAAGTTATTGTGTCCAACTACAACTACAGAAAGCAAATATTTTTTAAAAAAGGCATAATCATGCTAGACAAGAGAGCTCCCAGAGGAAGTAGGTCAAGGAGAGTCTCATCCATTATGCTAGTGGCATAACACTGTGAAAACCAAACCCAGTTGTTGACAAATACACTAAATATATTGTCTGAAATTCTCTCTTCTCAAATTGGATGTCCAAGATTCCAAATTGTGCCAAAAATTCATGTATATAGGAAAGGCATAATAAAACCATCTATACTTTTCTGACTTCTTTTCCCCTTATCCTAATTCTTCCAGAAATTCTCCCTTTTCATCAATCCATTCCTTTTTCTCCTCTTTCTCAGCCTCCCACTCCACTTGGTCATAAGTGAATCCATATTCTCCATCTTTTTCTAACATGGCTTTAGGGATAACCTTTAAGAATACCTTTCTAAGGGAGCCAAATCCCCACAAAACATCTGAATATTCATTCTGAGAATACAGGAAGTAGCTTGTAAGGCCCGTAGTGCCTTAAACTGAGTAAGATGTCTTAGTCTCCTTTCTACCTATTTTCCCAAAGCCTGATTTCTAAGAGGTGAATGACTGGGCACAGGGAATTTGATTCTTATCCAAAGCATAAAAACTGGAACTTAAATCCTCACTACTTCCCCTGCCCATTTTTCATTGATTAAATCTGAGATATCATATATTGCCCTCCTATCAAGTTCAATAGTTTCTTTAAGAAACAGGAGTTTTAGTGCTTCTATCATTAGTGATAGAGAATTATTTTTACTACTTTTTAACTTGTAAAAATATAACTTGTCCAAAAAGTGTTCAAACAAACTGGAAGATAAACATTAGGCAGAGAAGGGAGGAAGGGAGTTATTTATTATTATTACCAAATTTTTTCCTTTTTGAAAGAAATGGGTCAGTTTCATGTTGCTGTTGAAAAATATCCCCAAACAGTGCTAGTTAGTGTTTTGTTCTGTTTTTTACATATTTTTTTTTTTTGTTGTTGGAAGACACGCCCCAATAGCACAAGACCAGAGCTTGGGAACCTCCATCTGTTCCAGAAACCAGAGTTCCCACATAACTACATAATGTGCTGCTATCAGATTACCAGCTTGCCACAATTGCCTAATGTAACAGTGAGTTCAGGGCGCTGCCGTGGGGAGGTATAATTTCCAGGGGGATGACTTAGGCTGAGTGGTTTCAGTACTCAGGAATCAACGTCCAAAACTCATCAGCAGGCTGGTGCTCCACCTAGAGATTCAGCCCAGGTCAAGGAATATTCAAGATTAAACTTCCAAGGTCTTTTCCTCCTCTCTCTCAGTATTAGCTGTTGTTTCTATGAGACAAGGGTCAAGGAAAGGGGATCATTTAATTGCAATGCTGGTCTTGTTTTCCTGCTTCTGAAATATCTTGATTTCAGAGTCTCCCAAATGATTTCTGACAAGATGATCCCTAATTTTTTCCTTTGTAGTGCAAAAAATTGCTTGGTGACTTATAATGGGTTCAGGATGGTGGTGGTGGTGGTGATGATGATGATGATGGTGATGGTGATAGCTTATAACTAAATGTAATTTTTATATCAAATATTACCTTGTATCCATTTTTGTTCCTAATACATTATCCAGTCCCAGATCTGAACCTGAAATGAGTCAGGCTTACTAGTAGAATGACAGGATTGAATGTGGATTTCACTATGTTTCTGGAAGTGACAGGTAAACCAGATATGCCTAGAAGACAAGATTCAATTCTGTTTTATATGATTGGTAGTATTTCTAGTTGAACTTAATGCTCCCAGGAGTGAAACCCAACCTGCACCACTAGTTATTAGTAGAATTTTGGCATAAATATGAGAAAAACCTGGAATTTGATCTATATTCATTTCCCAGTTCCTATTTGCACTGCACATATTCCCTAAAGTGGTCCTGCTTGGCTTAGAGCTCCACCATTACAACCTTGGTGGGCCACCTCCCTTTGATCCTAGATGACCAAGTCCCAGTGGCATCTAATCTCATGTCATAAGCATGATCATTACTGCAGCTTCTAGCTCCCATGTATCAGTCCAGGTCATGGTTTCCCTCTCCTAATGGCAAAATCCTTGGCTGAAAATTATCCAGATGTCCTAAAGAACTAAGTGGGCAAGAGGCTAAATAGTCCTGTATAATGATGATTCTCAAAGAATTTCCCTAAGTAACAGAATGTTTTTTTCTTTGAATTAAATCTCAAGCAGATGCCCAGTATCTAAAACAGATGAACATGGCACTGCAGAGATGATCCCCCAGGCTTCCATGTTAGCCCTGAGGAATCTTCACAAACTTGAAGGCTCCTGAGAACATGGATTGGAAACTGTTATCACACAGGATTCCAAAAGGGAAGAGGAAACCAAAAAGTTTGCGGCTCATTTCAACAGCCACTCACGCAATAATTATAACTTTGGTTCCATGACCTGCCTCTGAACCCAAGCTTCTTGGATTCTATTCAGAGCAAAGGATGGGGGTGACCTATAGTAAAACTGGCTTCCCACTCCCTTGCTCAATTTCTTTCTCAACTTTTTCACCAACTTCCTGCTCATTTACGTTCAGTGGGCCTCGAGTCACACCACCTAGTGTCCAATTTCAGTTCTGTTTCAGTTCCAGCTGTGGGTAAGAATGGTTTAAACTCCCAAAGACTTGATTTCTTCTTGGGTTGATGAGGATAATTACATCTATTTCATTTGTTGTGATGATAGATTAAAATAAACTAACTGTGTAAAAGTATTGTGAGAAATATGCATTTTGTATACTTTTGAAGTTATTATTAATATATACTCTAGAGTACTGGAGACAAAGATATATCACCAAAGAATCTTGATTAGTCTGTAATCGTGGTTAGAAACCCAGAGTGCTCTAGAGACATGCACAGAGGATATAGAGGTTGGAGAAAAAATGAAGTGCTTTTTTCCCCCCAGGCATCATTGTAATGCTATAAATACACAGCTAATCTGTGAACTGAGTGCTAGCAGGAAATTTAAGAAAGGTAGACATCTCCAGTGTTAATGTGCTGCAGAGCAGAGGATGGTTCACAAACTCAAATCCTTAACAGTTCTAAGAAAACAATAAATTTCTAAACAATCAGCATAGAATGTTTGGCCAAACACCTTCATGAGGCTTTAGACACAGCTGGAAAGTTTCAGCATCTTTCCTGGGTCATCCACATGAAAGTAGCCATAGAGCCCATGATTTCTTCAATGAATTCAAATAAAGCTCTCAGGAATCTGAAGATAGGATGATGAAGATCAACAGTGGCAAAGAGGAATACCTGTTAGGACAGTAGCCACTGCTGGAATCATCCATACAATATCCGAGTATTTGAACAAATAAGGAGTTCAGAGATGATTTGGTGCAAAAGTTGGAAACCTACAACACCTATGTTGCCTCTTACCTGTCCCAAAACCATGACATACTTGTTTAATTTTAAGTAAGACTCTCTATGATAACTCTTGACCATAAAATAGGGCTAATCTAGCTGGGGTTATGGCTAGTGGTAGAGTGCTTGCCTAACACTTTTGAGGCACTGGGTTTGATTCTCAGCACCACATATAAATAAATGAATAAAATAAAGGTCCACCAACATCTAAAAGAATATTTTTTAAAAAGTAGGGCTCATCAAGGACCATTTGTATAAATCAATTATAACAGTGACTTTAACAGGATACTAAAAAAATTGGTAAAAAAGGGTATGCATTTTTTTTATATGAGCCATGTTAGCATTGTCCCAGTTAATCATGATGCAGTCTCAGAATCCCTTTCAACACAGCATTTTAAGGAGTCAGCTCCAAGATGTGAGAAGCAATGGGAGCCATTTCTGACAATTCCCAGTTCAACCCCTACTCTGTGCTTGCTCCTGCCCCATGTCGTCACTAAGGAACTGAAGCTGAAGGAGAAGGAGGGGGGCTGCCTCTCCACGGCATAATGCTGCCTTGAAAGACCAGTCATGATTGGAAACAATGGTCATCATATCTGCATTTGAGGGTGGCACTGTACAGGATCTCACCTGAGTTTTAAATAATCCTTCGCAGGTGAAAGAACATCTTTCAAGATTGTGGTCAGTCACTCTCCCATGCTAATGTTAGTTAGCTAATGACCACTTCGATTACTCTGAGGTGGGATGATATGAGGCTCAAGTTCCAGGTCAGTGATATTAGAGAAAAGAAACCACAGGGGTTTAGAAGGAAAAGATTAAAAAAAAAAAAAAAAAGAAAAGAAAGAAAAAGAAAAAAGAAAAGACTTAATCTGTGTGAGTTCTCAATAACAAGACAGACTCCATAGAGCTGAAAAGTGACTGTTTCAGCATCAGTCATACAAAGTTGGCAGCAATAGCTGGTTCTGCCCTTAATATTTTTAATAACTTCTTAATTTGCTAAGCTTCTTGATTTCAAGTAGTTGTACAACCCAGGGCCCCAGGAAGCAAACCTCCTGCAATGAGGCACCGTGAGTCACTGTTCCATATGCCCTGTGTGCAACTAGCTGGGACCGGGGCCATCCTTGTCCTCCCCTGCAGCTCTCTGCTCCTCCCAATCTCTCTCCAGAGGACCTTTAAGCCCTTCTGGGCCCACTCCCTGCCATCTCCACTCCTGTGATTGCTTCACCTTCCTCAGGGTGCCATCCTCCATCCTGACCCTCCTTTTCGGCCATGCCCTCCTCTCCCCACCCAGCATCATCTTTTGTTCCTGGACCACTTTCTCTGCTCACACCCACTCTCTTTTCCATAGTTCCTTTCTTTCTGCTCGCCTTGCTCTATAGTTTTCTGAGTTCCACCCTTCCTTATTCATCCCAGTGCTCGTGCTTTGTTCAGAATCTCTAGTTGTTTTTCTCTTTTAAAATATTTTCATTTCAATTCAAAGGAAAGTATCTTTATTAACTACACTGCCTTTCATAGCTCCTCTTATCAAGGGATTGGCATTTCTCATCATCATCTCCATTCAAGCTATTCCTTCCCTCTTGTCCACTGATAGACTTGTTTCAATATCATATTGCTGTAAAATCTAATCTTTTAAAAACTTATTATTTTAGTGGAAGTGAGCAGGAGGATAAAAGAGCAATGAGCATACAAATATGGAAAGCATTTGACTGGGTGATTTCTCTCATCTCCATGAGCTCTGCAGTCCTGGGAGCTATATTTTATTTTACCATGTATATTCTACTTCTTCATTATTTCTAAGAATATACTCACTCTTTAGGCATGAAAAACCTTGTAGGGACATCATGTTCTCCTTAATGAAAATCTTGGGCAAATCACTATTTATTTATTAAATAAGAGGAAGTAAACAGGTAAGGATAGAAAGGAATGGAAAGAGTCTCTCTCTCTCTCTCATTCCTTCTATCAATCTGCAAAGTGGAGGAATTGACAGCTGACTGTGGAAATTGAACAAACTGAATCTGATTTCCAAAGACTGAGTTAAACTGAATCTTTTGGTAGTATACTACTGGTCACCAGGAGGACGCCTTAAAAACTATCAAGAGGACAGATTTTTTTTTTTTTTTTTTTGGTACTAGGGATTGAACTCAGGAGCACTTGACCACTGAGCCACCTCCCCAGCCCTATTTTGTATTTTATTTAAAGACAGGGTCTCGCTGAGTTGCTTTTAGGGCCTCACTAAGCTGCTGAGGCTGGTTTTGAACTCATGATCCTCCTGCCTCAGCCTCCCAAGCTGCTGGGATTATAGGTGTACACCACCGCGCCAGGTCAGATTTTGTTTTTATGCTGCCTCATGAGTATGGATCTCACAGACACATAGGTCTCCCCTACCTGGAGATACAGAGAGGAAATAACAGTTGTGACTTATAAGGGTGTGGGCCCCAAGTGCATGTAGTTAGCTAATGGAATAAATACAAGTATCAATATTAAAGATCAGGAGGACAAAGGAAGGGAAAGAAAACATTCTTTCTGAATGAATATTCCCCTCTTCTTTCCCTCATTTCTTCACTGTCTCTTCTCATCTCCTAGTGCACTACTATTCCTCTGGTTCTCATTGGCTCCGGGTCTTATTATTCTCTGTTCACTCCCATCTCAATCAAAATGCTCAATTCCTCAGGGTTCAGTTCTTGCATGTTGGAAAGTACCTGCACATTCCAAGTCAAAGGAACAGTTTCAAGGACAGTTGACACCTTTAGGCATTACAGACTGAAAAGATCTTGTTAGATGAAGAAGTTATTCATGATCCTTATGAGAACAGTTTCCATGAGTGGTGGTGGTGGTAAAGCAGAATTTCAGAGATTCCTTGAAATTGCCCCCTTTTTTTTTTTTAAATAAAACTTTGAGGATGTATGTTTTTGAAAATGCAGACAATTCTGTCTATGAAAATTGTTTTGAAGCTGAGTGTACAACTGAGGATATTGAATCCTGAATATAGCCAAACTATCCAGGAAATGCAAAACCAAAATAAAGATCTTTCCAGACAAGCAAAGTTATCTGTGCTTGAAGTGACTTAAGAATGTACTTCAGGGAAAAAAATTTTAAAAAATGAAGCCTGGCACAGTGGCACATGCCTGTAATCCCAGCGACTTGGGAGGCTGAGGTAAGGCAGGAGGATTGAGAGTTCAAAGCCAGCCTCAGCAACTTAGTAGGCACTTAGCAACTCAGTGAGACCCTGTCTTTAAGTAAAATATTATAGGGCTGGGGATGTGGCTCAGTAGTTAAGCACCCCTGGGTTCAATTCCTGGTACCAAAAGGAAAAAAAAAAAAGGAAAAAAGAAAGAAAGAAAACAAAGCAAGAGGAAACATGGAATTCAGAAAACAGAGGTCCTACCGATGTGATTCTGCAATCTGTATTTGGGGTAAAATTGGGAGTTCATAACCAACTTGAATCTAATGTATGAAATATGATATGTCAATAGCTTTATAATGTTTTGAACAACCAATAAAAAAAAATAAACAAAAAAAAAGAAAACAGAGGTCCTAGCACAGAAGAGGTGGATCTCAGGATGCCAGTCCTGAGTAGGAGATGCAATGCTTGCTGAGGCAACCTTGCATTGGGTCTTCTGACTAAGAGGATGAAAAATTCTGAGGAAGTGGACTAGAGATGTAGCTAAGTGGTTAGAGTGCTTGCCTTGCATGTGTGAGGTCCTGAGTTCAATCCTAGTCCTGGGGTGGGTGGAGAAGAAAATCAGAGATTCACATTATTCTGTCAAGAAGAAAAAGGCAAGGAACAGGCAATTCTCTAGTTGCCCTTGGACACCCTCTTTATTCTTCCTCTTTTTTTTTTTGGAGATGGGGCTCCCCACGTTGCCCAAGCTTGTCTTGAACCCCTGGGCCTAAGCAATTCTCTCACCTCAGCCTCCTCAGCATCTGGAATTATAGGCATGCACCATGGAAGCTGGTTTCCCTTTTCTCTCTTCTCAAGAATAACTGATGGGCTGGGGCTACAGCTCAGTTGGTAGAGTGTTTGCCTCACATACACAAAGCCCTGGGTTCAATCCCCAGCAACACACACACACACACACACACACACACACACACACCACTACCACCACCATAAACAACAACAACAACAACAAAAACAACCTGAAAAACCTACTGGGAATATAACATCCCAGGAAAAAGAATGTCTGGTTGGAATAGCCCAGGTTCTCTCTGGTCCTTACCCACCTAGAAGAGAATGTTTTTCATAACTTGAGCTCAGTGATTCACGTTACTCTGGATATAAAACCCTGGGCAGGCTGCTTTTTCATATAACTTGTTGTACACCTGTGTTCTGCCTCACTATACTCAAACAAGTTGGTAACCATCTAATGAGAACACACAGCCTGCTTTTGTTAAAAACACTGACTCTTCACTTGGGCCAGCAAATGCCCAGTGAGTAATAAAAAGCAGGATATGGAATTCTCTGGCTCCATTTTCCACCTGTCTGCTTTGTTCTGAGTCATTCTCTCTGGCAGGCACCTTGAATTCCAAGATCTGATTGATAAACATCTTGTGAAGAAGACTACTTGCAGCCATTTTCTTACTGCAGCCAACAAAGCCCTGTCCTACCAATCCTGAGACAATGATCAATCAGATCACTGTGGGACCAAGACTGCTTGGCTGTGCATACTTCTGGTCCCCTTGCCTATATAATCTGGGAGCTCATGTCAGTACCCCCTGAAGACAGGGCTAAGGACATGGGTCCCTTTGTCTTTTCAGTGTAACTATATACTGATGAAAGTTCATTTCCTGCCCTCACCATAGTTTGTCTTTTCAGCTGGGGAGATAGAATCTAGTCCATTGGGACCCCTGGAGACAGGGCCTTCATCCTACATCTTTGGTAACAAAGAGCGCACAGTGACCTTGCTTCAGTCAAGGCCATCAGAAATGACAGGAAAAATAAATCAAGACAAGAAAATGTCCAAACATGAAGGAAATAATAAAGTATGATTTTAAGCAATTGATAACACATGAGAATCCATTTACCCTTGATGCTAAATGTTTCCCAAACATATCCCAGAAGACTTTTGAGAAGAAAATGTAATTCTAGCATACACTTGGTTCAGCAGTGAATAATACTTACTCAAGACAGTGATACAAATACAGTATATTGACTTTTACCTTGTAAAATGAATTAATAGACAAAACACAGGTCCCTGGCAACTGAGCATAAATAAATGTTAATTGTTTTGGTTATGCAAAAACCATGTCTATAGTGGTAGTTTACAAAAGAAATGAAATTGAAGAAATTAAAATTAAATTGTGCTACACGTTTTTTGTACCTATTCAGGACGGAGAGCACTCAGTAACCACCAGGGATGAATTTTCTCTTTTGTTTTTGCTATATACTATGTCTTCATTTTCCTTTTCCATACTTCCATATCTCCCAGAGTACAATGGCTGAGATGCTAACATCTGCACTGAACTTTCACTTCTTAGAAAACAAACATCACTGTTTCTAAGCTGGGATTTCATGACCAACTAGAAAAGCAGTTTATTTACTGAGTCCAGTGAGGCTGGAAATGATCAAGGGGGCAGGAAGCATCGTCCCCAAAGCCCACATGCCTTCATTTTCTGTTCTTGAATATGTCAATGAGAACATTGTATTTTCACAGGTGACCTTGTTGCTAAAATGTGAAAAGAAAATCGTAAACAGTGATTTGCAACCTGTTTACCCATGTTCTCCAGTGACATAGTTCTCCTGCAACTCTGCCTTCTTGGAGGGAAAACCAGGAAGGAAGGAACAATGACTGCTTCCTTTGTTTCCCTCCCAATGACCAACTGGACAGACACAGGAGGTGACTCTCAAGATGGCCACTTAATGTTGGTCTCAGCTGAAGCATTTAGAAACTATGAGGAGCATCATAGAGCCCCTAGGCGACGGGAAGTCACTTTTGACCACATCACCTAACATCTGCCCTTTGGGTATGTCCACAATTCAAGTGAGTTGGCAGCCACCTGCCCATGCAATTAAAGTAGCAAGGTGAACTAAGCATGGGTAGAGATTAGGAAGCCAGGAGTCAGGCAGAGGGTAGGCAGGCACTTTCCTAAATTCTAAACCAAGATTTAGTTATTGATACTATAGAAGCTATTAAGTGTTAATGCTGCTTCTGCAAATCTGTAACTTCCTCTAAGGAAATGTTTCTATAGTCAATGTTTCATACCATAGAGTGAAAAATGCAGGCTTAAGTTAATTGATCTTTATACTTTGAAGCCATCACAAACTTCTGGGTCATCTCATGTTGACACATATCTGTTGGTCAAACTTAGAACACCATAGATTGTATTTTATATCGAATGAGTTCAAACCTTAATAGTTAAACCCATTCTCAGAGAAAAGAAGAAAGGAGAAACATGATATTCAAGAATTTGATTTTTTAAATCATGTGAAAAGCAATGACAGAACCACAAATCCAAATAGGAATTCTATTTCTAAAAATTAAATAGAATTGGAGCCAAAAAAAAAAATTGAACTAGGGGGTTGGCTAGGGGTAGGGAGCATCTAGGCAGCAGGCTCAATCCCAGTCCCATGGAGCCCCTACTGATTGAGGGGCTGCTGGGAGGAAAAGCAATCAGGCGGAGAGCTGGCCAGAGAGCGGAACGTGCCACTGCAGCAAGAGCTTCTCAGCAGAGCCTAGGAGGAGAGCAGCTCTGATGGAGTGCTCCACTCCTCAACAGCCAGATGGCAGCCTGGTGGTGGCCCTGGAGTCCTTCTCTCCCATAATTTAATGTGTCAGTATAATTCACGTTTCCCTAGAAAATGCCACTCTAGGGCATTATGGGATGCTGGCGCCACTATACTGTTCGGATTCCAGAGATGCACCCCTGGTCACTTTGGGAAAACTTCAAAAAATGCCTGAATTACTCTCAGTGACTAGCCAAGTGCTCTTTTTCACTGATTGGATGCCAGGACCTGCCCTCTAGCAGGATCCCACCAGCACATTCCTTTAAGTGCCCAGGATGCCACCAGGCTCTCTGGGTCTCTTATGATAAGCATTGCTGCTGCTGCCGGTGAAAGCTGGTTTGTCCATCCTCAGCAGGGTTGAAGCTGGCCTTGAATGTGATGCCTTCCACATGTCATTCTAAGGCTGCACTGAGCCAAGGTGCATGGTCCTGAAGTGCCCCACTCACAGGCTGCCTGATGTTCTCAGCGTCCTTCAGGAATGTTTATGCTTTGAGTTCCCTTGCCTCTATGCTGACTGGGACATTTTAGCTGGACAGACCTTGTGTGCCTGACTCTGCCATCTTTTAAGACAATTCTTTCCATGAAGACTGACCGGCCAAGCCATCAGACATGCTCACATGTATCTACACCCAGTGGTGAACCTGGCTCTGGTTACAATAGAAAGTGCCTTGTCCATTGCACTTGTTACACGTCTACTGTGTGGTCAGAACTGTATCTATCTATGGCAGAAAATGTAAGCATGGAATCTATCGCTGTTCATGTTGGGAAGTTTAAAAACATGTTGGGAGAACAAGCTATGTACATAAAAATTTGTTAAGTAACAAACCAGACAGGATAGGGAAAGTGCTTAAACGAGCAATGTCTAAGTTCAGAAGAGTAAAAGATTGTGAATGGGCTTGTGTTTGGAATCAGTGATGGGTCAGAGTTCACAGAGCAAAGCATTGAGTTTGATTCTAAATAAGGCTGTTAGTCAAGATTTTGATTATAAGTGACAGAAATTCAATTCAGATTGTCTTGAAGAAAGAAACGTTCATCCAGTAATAATTTGTCTTCAGCATAGCAAGATATAATCTTCAGGGCTGGGGATGTGGCTCAAGCGGTAGCACGCTCGCCTGGCATGCGTGTGGCCCGGGTTCGATCCTCAGCACCACATACAAAATAATGATGTTGTGTCCGTCGAAAACTAAAAAATAAATATTAAAAAAAGATATAATCTTCATAACTTAGTCTTTACCTCTTTACAATCTATTGTCCACGCAACAGACTAGGGAAGACTCTTTTCTTTTTTTCTTTCCCATGCAGTACTAGGGATCAAACCCAGGGCTCACACATGCTAGGCAAGCACACTACCCCTGAGCCACATATCCAGCCTTGGATGTTTTCCTTACAGTGACCAAGGCAGCATGTTTGTATCTTTTCTTTCTTAAAGAGCAGAAACTACTAATCATTGAACTTTAGTGCCAGGAATATTCACTTATAAAAGAAGGAAGGATTGCACTACTTTCTTAAGGCCACAGAACCAGAACATTGCAGAGTTACCCCCTGAGTCCAGGCTTTAACAAAAGTGCCCTTTTTAGTAAATTCACAGTTGTGTCTTGTCCATTTTTCTAGCCACACAGATATCACCTAACACTAGGAATGACCATCAGAGAGGTAGATATCCACTGATGGGGGCCCCTGGTTGGTCCAACCCTGCTCTGGGGCTGTCCCCAAGAAGCAGCTGGAGCATGTGAAATGGCCGTTGAGGGCCTGTATTGCTGTTGCCCCCTATCTTCCTCCATCAGGCCTCAGAGGTAGAAGATCCCAGTGGAGCCACAGCACAAAGGTAGCACCAGCAGAATGCACAAAGGGCAGCGGTGGACCTTCTCTGTGAATGGACTATAAGACCAGAGGTAAATTGTACCATGGTGACTCTGAACCACTCAACTTCCTGGTTTCTCTGAAGGCTAGGGTCCAGGAAGAAGAGTGCACTTGAGACAGAGCAGAGTGAAATGATAGCCCAGACAGGATGAGAGATGGGCTTGAATAGGAAAAGTAAAGGGGAAGTTTTTTCTTATCAAAAGCAGTTATCATAGTGACTCACACAAAGTAGGTTTTCATAATTGTAAGAGTATTGTCATTAGTATTAGTACTACTATAATGATGTGCACCCTGAAATATTTCTTAATTATTAGAACAACCAGGATCTTTTTGGCAGCAAGTAACAAAAACCCTCCCATCTCAGCATGTCTAGTGAGAAGTTCAGTGGTAAAACAGTTCAGGGACTGGGCAGTTCAGCACCTTGCTTGTGTAATAAAGATCCTAACTCTTTCCATCTTTTCTGGGCCAGCCAGGCTGCCTGTCAGTTGTTGTCCTCATGCTTATTCTCTAATGGTCAGATAGCTCAGGCAATCTCTAAACATCATCTCCTCACACAGCCATAGCTAAGGCGGGAAGAGGGAATCCTCCTTCCCTGTGTCCCTTTTTTAAGAGTGAGAAGAACTTTCCTGGAAACATCTCTGCAGGGTTTTCCTTCTTCTCAGTGGCCAAAATTGTGTTACATGCTCATTCCCAAATCAATGAATGATCAAGGAAAATAAAGTTCTCATAACTGTCCCAAAGGGAAGGAGTGGATAAGTCCTAAAGTGGAAGCCTAATACCTGAACAGAATCAGGATTTGTTCAACTGGAAGAAATTGGGGGAAATGGTCTTTGGATGCAGAACCAGTGATATCCTTTGAACTGTATCTCAATAGGACAGGACTTTAGGGATATAGAAACAACACTGAATCTCAAAAGAGCAACCATAAACCATCAGAATGCAAAACAAATAACTCATGAGCAGCCCAGCCTGTGTTCTTGAGCTCCTGTCCCCGGCCAAGTCTTGCTGATTGACTGATGAAAAAGCAACAAAACTGAAAGATGATCACCCGGCATCCACTCCTTTAGGGAGTATGGGCATTAGAGATTTTGGAGACTGAGAAATGCCCCGAACTAAATGCCTCTAAAATGCACACTCCTCATTGGAGATTTAAGATGATAATGAGATATTGGATATAGAAAGTAGCATGATTAGAACATTGCAAGGGGAATGCACAACCATGATGAAAACTGGTACAAAACTAACTCCACCTTGGCTCCCCTCCTAGTGCAGCCCCTTAGCTGCTGCCCCACTATAAATATTAAAATCCCAGACCAAGATGAGGTGATATCCTCTCTCTGTGATCACTCCCCCTCCCCCTCTTGACTGTGTACTCTCCTTTCCCTTTATAGGAAATCTTCTGCTCTGATGCTCACAATACGACATGTCTTTAAATTCTTTTCCACAACACAGTCAAGAACCTGAGAGGTCCAGATAGAGTCCTGCTCCACTCAGGAGACCTCCTTGTACTCCTGTGTGCTGACAATATTTGCCAACATGTTTACATGTCTAACTTTAGACTTGGTGAGAATAGTAACAAAGTCTTATATGACATTAAGTTCCCTCAAAAGTGCTCATCACTGAATGATTTTGAATTTGAATGAAGTAGGACAATTACTTATTTTTCCATAGTTTTGCCTTGTTTACATTATAGGAACTGAGAGATATTCTAGTTAAAAAAAAACAACAACAAAATTTCCAGTGGTTACTGGTCTCTTGATATCTTATTCTGTGTTCATCACAGAATACCTTAGACTGGATAATTTATAAAGAACAGAGATTTATTTCTCACATTTCTGCAGGCTGGGAAGTCCAAGGTGGAGGGGTCCCCTGTGGCTAGGGCCTTCATGTGGTGTCATCCATCCATGGCAGAAATCATCATGTGGTAAGCTATAGGGAGGGGAGGAAGGGAAGAGAGGGGAGAGAAAAGAGGAAAGCCAAATGTATCCTTTTATCAGGAACTCTGAAATAACAAACCGGCTCCCATGACCCAGTCATTAATCCACCTTATCAGCTCATAAAGGTCCCACCTCTTAATACTTACACTGGGGATTAAGCTTTCAACACATGGACTTTGGGAGACAAATCCAAACCGTAGAACTTGAAGATTTTTTTTTTAAAACCTCTATTTTGAGTTGAGAAAACTTAGAACTGTCTTCATTAGGTTTGGATATTAGTGTGAGAATAGAGGGTAGAGAGCTAAGCAAAGTACATCATCAGAAATTTCTTCTTTCTAGTCTTTAATTATTTTCTTATCAAAATTTTAAATGTAAGGAAGGTAGCAGGAAGAGCAAATACTTTTTTTTTTTCAGTACTAGGAATTGAATCCAGAGGTGCTCTACCACTGAGCTATAACCTTTGTATTTTTCATTCTGATACAGGATCTTGCTAAGTTGCTCAGGCTGGCCTAGAACTTGTGAGCCTCCTGCCTCTATCTCTAGCATAGCTGGGATTATAGGTTTGTACTACTGCTCCTGGAAAGGTGAATACCGTTTTTTTTTTTTTTTTTTGTTGTTGTTAGTGGGGATTGAACTCAGGGACACTTTACTACAGTGTTACATCCCAATCCCTTAAAAGAAATATTTTATTTTGAGACAGAGTCTTTCTAAGGTGCTTAGGACCTCGATAAGTTGCTGAGTTGCTGAGGGTGGCCTTGAATTTGCAATCCTTGTGCTTCAGCCTCCCAAATCATTGGGATTACAGGTGTGCATCACAGTGCCTGGCACAAATGAATTCTTTGATGCAACCAAAATACCCGCAAATTTAAAATCAATCGACTACAGAACTAAGATGGTTAAAATTAATTTTCATTAGAAAAGTAGATATAAATCCCCGAATTGAACTCTAAAATCAGTTACTAAAATACGAAAAGATGGTATAGGAGTAAGTGTAGATGGGAAATCTGCTTCTACTTATGAAAAATACTTATATGTCGAGTCAGATTAATTTACAGTAGAACAACAACCCCCAGATCAAGCAGAGCGGGCTGCACATCGAGGCAATGGGCTGGAGCAGCTTGTCACCAGCTCAGCATTCCAAGCTGATTGAGTTTGAGGCACCTCCATGTCAACATGTGCATGGGCAGTTGCTTGATGGGGAAAGAATGGGCTGGAGAGTTGAGAATGGGCACTTAAATGCCTCAGCTGTCTCATGTTCATTTCTCGTTGGCCAAAGCTGGTAATAAGAGTATTAAGAAAAAACTGTTTTTCTCTATTCTCACAACACTTCTAACACCAAATGTGTGGGGATTTTCTCCATACCAACCAATTCTCCAATTCTTAGTGAACTTTAGCTGGATGTCCAGTGCAACTCAATTCTGGCACTGCCTGCCTGGGGTCAGTGCAGATCTCACAGGTTAAGGGCTCAGGTCCATGAGATACCCCCACTGAAGGCTCCTAACCACAGGAGCTTCTGTACCCATGGAGTTTGGGATGCTCTACTGTCCTACAAGTGGATACTTTCTTGTTCACCAATATACAAGCTCTCTGAATCCTCTTGACTAGGTTTTTATGTGTATTTCATTATGTAATATGACTGATTAAATTGCTGACCATTGATGATCAACTTAATCTTCAGTCCTTTTTCCTGGGAGGACAAGGGAAAGGTAGAGCTTAAAGTTCCAACATTACAATCTACATGGTCAGTTCCACTGGCAGCTGGTCTCCATCCTGAGGCCATCTGAAAGCCCCCCTCCCCCAACCAGTCATCTCTTTAAAATACAAAGAGAAACTTATTACTTTGAAAATCCCAAAGATTTTAGGAACGACGTCCCAGGACATGAGGGTAGAAACCAAATGTATATTTCTTAAGTTGCAATGAGCATAGCCAACCTCAAGGGACAGGGAAGTGTATATCTCTCATGTGTTGAGGAATAGAGTAGAACTGGTAATCAATGGTCAGGAGTAATGTGTACTGTAATTTTCTAGTGGGAAGTAAATTCATTATGAACTCAAAATACCACATGGCTTTTAGATATACGTAACATGAGGCAATGTTAACAGAATATCAGAAAAAGGGTGCTAATAATGGTGTTGGTTCCTTTCCCTGGACAGAATATGCACTGAGTGTCGTGCTTATTTGAGGAACTGTTTTTTGTTTTTGTTTTTGGTACTGGGGATTGAACTCAGGGGCACTCAACCATTGAGCCCCCAGCCCTATTTTGTATTTTATATACAGACAGGGTCTCACTGAGTTGCTTAGTGCCTTGCTGTTGCTGAAGCTGGCTTTGAACTTGCCATCTTCCTGCCTCAGCCTCCCAAGCAGCTGGGATTACAGATGTGTGCCACTGTGCCCAGCTGAGGGACTGTTTTAAGAGATATTTTGGAGGTATTCAGGGGATAACTAGACACAGAATAATCAAGATTTCTGTATATAGACTAGAGAAATCTTCTGTGGATAAAAGTAGGCATTTGAGGATTTGACTTGCTTGAAGAAACAGTATGTAGCAATTTGCAGAGAGACAGACTCTTTTAAAAAGGGCATTTTGCACTCAAAATTATAAATTACCTCCAGTTAAGGGAAGCTCTTTCTGAAACATTGGGGGTCTAAGCAAGGGATGAACCTCCTCTGGTACAGGGTCAGAATGATATTGTTCATTGGGCCTTTAGAGGTGCTTCCAGTCCCACATTTTGTAGTTGAGTGGTTCCTGAGTAACCACAGTTCCCATCTGGGTGATTCACTCAGGACCTCAAAACTATTGGCACTTCCTTGGACTTCCTCCCAACACATAGCTGGGATCTGGCTACACAAATAAGAAGCAGATTATTTACATTCCAAAGGTGAAGGGACAGAGTGTCATTTTGAGTCCAGGTTTGCAATATTTTATTCTGAATTGAACCACAAGGCAGCTTCAAGTCGTTCCAACACTAGCTGCTGAAACACACGAGAAGCTGCATACCCTATTGTCTCCCTGCAGTGGAGCTGGGCTGAACTAATGCAAACCAAATTTGACTTAAACAAACAAACAAAAATTTCAAGAAAATTCTTGTCAGACTCTTTTATGTTATGTCCTTGAGTGAATTTTTACAGCTGAGTTGGAAGCTCTATCAAAGAGGAATTAAAACTTCTTTGCCAACTCCTGATATACATAAGATGTACAAGGTGTGTGCATGGCCTCTTCAGAGCTGCTCTGCCTTACTGACCAGGGTTAACTGCTTTCTTCACCTGGTAACCATTTCCTGACATCTTCTGGATAGACACACTTTCACACACTTTTTATTATTATTATTTTTTTAATTCATGAGTTGCACTTCCTTGGTTACTATGACTGCAAATTGTTGATACTGGATTCATTGTCAGGTTTTTATTCCTTTTTGTCATTTTTCCCATGAACTAATAAGCCACAGTGGAGTTAAAATTGCAAGTAAATGTGAACCCTGCACAAGGCATTTTTATGTTCCTTTGCCATTGCCTTCTTACCCTTAATCATTTAGAGCTGTTAACATACAAAAATGAAAATATTTAGCCTTCTCCCTCCTCGTCTCTTTTCCTCTCTCATTTCCCAAGCGTAGAAGGGAAAAACCACCCGGCCATTTCCCGCCAGGACTGTTTTCAGAGTAACACATGTCCTCAATTACTAGCATCAGAAACTGAAGGCACCTTTTGGGTCAGTGATGGATGAGTGGTTGGCCTCTGGCCTCTGTTGGATACACCCTGTGGATGCCATGGTGGGAATGGCTTAGCAGGGCAGCAGTTTTCCCTCCTGTGATTCATGCGGTTTGCATCCTGAGCCTTGGACCCAGTTCACAAGCCCCGTGTCAGCTTGGATGTGAGCCCCTCCACAGGGGACTTCAAGCTGAGACCCCATCTCATGGGGGATAAGAACTGAGTCAAGAGGGGTAAATGCATGAATAGTAACCTTTTGTAATCTAAGAGACTAGGTTCTAGAGTAAAACCTCCTGGACCTGAAACTTGGATCTCCCACTGTGTTAGTCAATTTTCCATCACAGTGACAAAATCCTTGAAATAAACAACTTAAAAGGAGGAAATACGGGGCTGGGGTTGTGGCTCAGCAGTAGAGCGCCCGCCTAGCACTGCAAGGCCCTGGGTTTGATCCTCAGCACCACATAAAAATAAATAAATAAAATAAAGTATTGTGTCCAACTACAACTAAAAAATAAATATTAAAAAAAGGAGGAAAGACTTGTTTTGGCATATGGCTTCAGCCCATGGTTGCTTGGCCCCATCTCTTCAGGCTTGTGATGATGCCAAAATTTATGGTAGGGAGCATGTGATGGAGCAAAGCTGCTCACATCCTGGTATCTGGGAAGTGAAAAGAGAAGAAGGGCTGCAGTCTCCAAGTCCTCTTTAAGAATAAGGGTATGTCTCTAATGTCTTCACTCCTTTCCACTAGGCCCCCCTCCTAAAGTTTTCATCGTCTCCCAGTAACTAACAGGCTGGCAACCTAGCCTTCAACATAGGACCTTTAGAGGACATTTAAGATGCAAATCATAACAATCACTTACCAGTTGAATGATTTTTTTTTTTTTTTTTGCCAAACCATGTCACTTCTCTCAGCCTCAGTTTTTATTTGTTTATTTATTCATTTATATCTTGAAAAAGGAAATTAGGGGTTGGGGGTATAGTCAGTGGTGGAGCACTTGCCAAGTATGCACACTGGTTTCAATTCTCAGCACCAATAACTAAATAAATAAATAGAGTCATTAACTCATGGGATTGTTACACGGGTTAAATGAGATAATCCATGTAAAGGACATAACACATTCCTGGCATTGATTAAGTGCTCAATTATACTAGTCAAGATCCTTTTGATAGAAAGGCACTGAAAAAAAAACAGCTCACAACAACCTAAGCACAGAAAGGCACTAATTATAGTCAGCTTTGCATCACTGTCACCCAAAGACTTGACAAGAGCAACTTAGAGGAGGAAATGTTTATTGTGGCTCACTATTTCAGAGATTCAGTCCATGGTCAGCTGACTCCATACCTCTGGACCCGAGATGAGGAAGAATATCATGGCAGAAGAGCGTGACTGAGAAAAGCAGCTCAGGGCATGGCTGCTAGGAAGCAGAGAGACCTTTGCTCCTCTGGGACAAAATATAAACCCCAAAGTTACACCCCCAGTAACCTACACTCCAGTCACACCCTTCCTGCTTAGTTATCACTCAGTTAATCCATTCAAGTGAATTAATCCACTGGTTAGGTTATAATTCTCATAACCAAATCATTTTACCTCTGAACATTCTTGCATTGTCTCACACATGAGCTTTGGGGGGACACCTCATATGTAAACCATAACACTAATTCATATAAGACATGGATGGCTCAGGGACTCAAGAAATGTCAGTAAGATTTCCAAAAAAAAAAAAAAAAACAAATGCGAATGTCTTCTCTGATATAAAAGGGATGACTCAAAATGGGGTAGGGAGGAAGAGCATGAGAAGAAGATTACCTCTAGATAAGGAAGAGAGGTGTGAGGGAAAGGGAGGGAGAAGGGGAATTGCATGAAAGATGGAAGGAGACCCTCTTCATTATACAGAATACATGTATGATGATGTGAGGGGGGGAAAAAGAAGTGGGTCACATTAGATTGGGTAGAGAGAAGTGATGGGAGGGGTGGGGAAGGGGGGATAGGAAGGGCAGCAGAATAAAATAGACATTATTATTGCTGGACTGCATGACCAATGTGATTCTGCAACCTGTACACTCAGAAAAATGAGAAATTATATCCCATCTGATTCAAATGTATGATATGACAAGATCATTGTACTGTCATATGTAACTAATTAAAACAAACAAACAAAAAGATTCAGTCTACCCCTCTTTCTTAGTTCTGCTTGATAGTAGCTAGCCTTACAGGTGGCCCCCAATGATCCAGACCTTCGGATAATATCACTTTTATATAATTGAATCCTTCTCCCCACTGTAACAGGGTTGTTCTGTGTGTTCAATATAGTATGGCAGGAAAAATAAGTGGCTTCCAAGTTTGGAGACTAGTCTCTCTCTCTCTCTCTCTCTCTCTCTCTCTCTCTCTCTCTCTCTCTCTCTCCCACCCTCCTTCTCAGCTCTAATTCTCTCTTCTCATTTCATTTATTCTGGAGGACACCTGTTACTATGCTTTAGACAGCACTACATAGAGTTTCACATGAAAAGAATCAGAATTCTTCTGCTGATACCTCATGGAGCTACTTTGAAAGTGAATCCTAGCCCCAGTCAAGCCTCCAGATGACTGAAGTCCCTGATGACAATTTGACTGCAACCTCCTAATAGACTCAACCAGAATTACCCAATTGAACCACTCCTAGATGCCTGACCCTCAGGAAGTATGTGAGACAATACATACTTGATATTTTAACTTGCTAGGTTTTGGGGTTATTTTTCATGTAGCAATAGATATCTAATGCAACTGTCTACTCAGGTGGCTTCATTTGTAGGACAGTCTCTCTGAGTCAGCCTTTGGTCACTGTAGGCTTACACTATCCACCCAGCTAGTAATTCTAGTAGCTATTTCCCCTTTCTGAAAATGACAACAAATTTGGACTACCATTAGGGAAGGGATAGGTCCTTCCCTAAACTAGTATTTTCCACAAATAAAAGTGCTATTACAGAAGACGAAAAAAATAACAAAAGCAATTAATGTCTGCTATTGTTATTATTACTAATCATAGAACAATTATTTAACTTGTATAAGCTAATGTGTTTAATAGTAATAATAATGACTAATTTTTATTAAGTGCTTGCTATATGCCAGGCACTGCCCTAAGCATTTTGTATTCACTGTATTCACTTACTTAATCTGTACAATTGCCCTATGAGCTTTATTATTTTTATTCTATAAGGAGGAGAGGTATGGAAAATTCAAGTTACTTTCTCAAAGTCATGTAGTTAGTGAGTAGCCAAATCTGAGACAGTTTTGTTCTATTCATGCTCATAAACCAATCTGCTAAATCATTACTTTGTTGTTTGGTTTCAAGTATTTTGTTCTCTTTGGTCTTGATTTTTCACTTATGAAATGTTTCTGCTGAAATAAAGAGGGAGATGATTTGGACTTAACTCTGAAGTCCTGGACAGATGCATTAAATACATGTGCATGAGAAATACACAAGCACTTTGTAGTGATGTGCATTCAAAGCTCTGCTGCAAGCAGGTGCCCTTTTTTTCAATTCTTACATCACTGACAGAAAAGTGGACATTAAAAAAAAATCTTCTGCATAAATATTTGGGTATAGAGGTGAGTGTGGGGAATGTCACTAGTGTAGCCTATTTAACCAATACGGGTGTCTATCTAGTTTCTAGATTTTTATTTGTTCCAATTAATTGTTTGACAACGTTTTCCACCTGCCTGTATTAGTAAGAAATTCGGTGTTTCTTCCTGAAGCCTTTGTTCCCCCCCCCCCCCCCCCGAATTGCACAGAAACCCAAGAAACTTGTTCAATCTGAAAGCGTTGATTCAACTTTGGAGGTCTAGCTTGTTGGTGCTGCTAAAGCCTTGGCCTGGTTTGCTGAGTCCCCTGCATACTTGTCCACTGTGATGATGAGGCTTTTAGGAGCCCTGCACTGGCTCTGAATACACCTCATCCTTGGGCTTCGAGGTTAGGGCTCTCTGTGTTCACAGGTTGAGAATTAGTCATTGCCTTTCAAACCACCATCACACCAAAGTGGCTGGACTTTGATAAGCAAGTGAAAATTCCAGCTCCAGCTAGGCTCCTGGAACCAGTTCTTTCTATAAACCAGGAACCCTGCTAATTGATCCAGATTCCTTCTTCTTGCCTGGGGAGTAGTTCCCTGGGGCCTTTAATATCCTTGGGAACCTCTGACTGGACAGTCTCAATCCATCAGAGAGGGTCTTTAATTCTGCTGTCATCCACTGAAACCTCAGTGTTCCGAGCCTGGACTGTGTGACACACCTTTCCCATGGAGAGCAGCCAATTCTGTGTAACTGAGGTCATTGGAGTGTTGCAGGAAGCACCAGTATAATCTATCTCAACATGGCCTCTGAATCTACCTTGGTGCAAAACCCATTGGCAGCTTTTCTGGGTAAAAATATTTCACTGCTTCACTGGAAATCCTGCTAGATAAATTTAACTTCTCAGTGCATCAGAACCTTAGGCAGACTATCTGGTAGAATCAGCCCTTCTGGTCCTACTGCTTCAACAAAACCTACCTGGTTAGAGAAATGGTGAAGCCAAAAAGAGGGCACTACTGTTCCCAGAAAAAAAGAGAGGGCTTCTGGGCAGACAGACAAAAGGTGACCAGTATATTACACAGCATGTCTATCTGGTTAGTTCTGGGTTTGTGAAAGGGGAAGATAGCATCTTTTCAACTCCAGCTGGTCTTGTGAACTAAATATTGCTTACCATTTACGTCATTTTAATAGGAAAGTTAATTTTGAGCTAAATGAAAATTTGAGGCAACTAGATGGATGTAGAGTTAGGAGGAAGCTGGGGAATAGTACTAATTAAATTGGTGCTCTTGCTTCAGGATTTTTACATTCTTAAGTACTCATTCTGTAGTCCCAGGGGGAAATGGAACACTGATTTAATCAGTTAAGCATACATAGTAATTTACATACTGGGCAACATTGTCTCAAAGAAAAGGAAGTCTCCAAATAAGGCACCATAAAGTGCCAAAATCATTTGGACTCTCACAAAGAGAGCTCATCATCTCTCCTTTTCTCACTGCTTTCCCCACTTTCCTGTGGGGAACAAGTTGCTAAGGATTAAGAATCCTTGGCAAAAGCATTTCCTCTTTTGGAGCAAGGGGAAGTTAATATCAGGAAGGGGGAAAGACAAGGATTGGGGATTCATGTAAGCATGAATCCAGGTGTCAATGATTTCTCTGCAAATATGAGATTTTCTAATTAAAAGCCAGCAGTCAACCAAACAGCTTGCACCATGTGGGAAAAAAAGGACCGGAAAGTTGGGTGGTATGTGGAGGCCTGATGTAATCACATTCCATTAGACGCAAATCCTTTCCTGTGGGTAAATATTGTCCTGGGAGTATCATACTCTGTTCCTAATAAATTTCAAAGGCAAAGACATAGACATCACCTAAAAACTGTCTTCAGATGACTATGGCTCCTGCAGGCCAGGAAACCGAGCTGATTTCCCACTAAAGTAGGTTTGTCTGTTCAGCAGGGTTCCCAGGTCGCTGTCATGGAGAAGTTATTTGCTGACTCATCTTGAAATTGGAGAATTTTCAATTTTCCATTGCGCACAATTCTGTCTCTTTCCAGAAAAGTTTTTTAAAAAATAATTTTATGTAACATATGTGAACTATTTTAACCTGTTTTATATTCTAACAAGAAATATTACTTGTTCCCAATTCCAATAAGAATGTGCAAGGCAGTGTGTGCAGGGTGGTGTGGGGGAGCCTCACCATTTTTTGAATACTTCTCAATTGAGTATAAAAAAGCCATGGACATAGTGGCCTCATTTTTTTTGAGACAAACTACTAAAAAAATGCATCATTTATTTAAGCCTTTCCAAATTTGAGTAATAGCTTTTTTTTTGAACTGCACTTCAATTTAAGGGTTCTCCCCAACCTTTCATTCTTTTGAAGGTCTTTTACTTATATGGCCAGAGAAATAAGCTTTAAAAAAAGTTTTTTTTTTTTTTTTTTTTTTTTTTTCAGTAGGAGAGATTAGGACTTCCAATTACTTCAGTTACTTTTAAACTAATATTTTCTCTCTAATCAGGTACAGGGCTCTACTCATCCTGTCTTCAGTCCTGAACCGGGCCAGTGACTGAAAACAGTTTTTAGGAAGTAGAAAGGACTTTGGAGCACTCTATTCCAAATCACACCCAGTAAAGGGATAGACATCATTGTCCCTCCCAATTTTGGTTAAGAGGCCTCTCTTTGGACACCCAATGTTGTCTCTATATGGTGACTTTATTTCTTGGAGGAGATAGACTCACTTTCAATGATGTTAGACAGAATGACAGAAAGATTCAAATCCAAATCTGTCAGTCCTTCCGTCCAATAATCCATCCATCCATTCATTCATCCACTCATCCATTCATGCTTTGATAAATATTTGAGCACCTTTAGTCAGGCAGGCTTTGTGTTGTATTTAAATGTGTTCTCTGTCCTCAGCGATAGGGAGTGGGAGGGTGGAGGTGTAGGGGGGAGTGGGTAGAAGAGGTGGACACTAACCAAGTAGGTCAGGAACAACTAATTAACAATTTACAGTTACAATAAATGGCATGAAGGACAAGTAGCAGGGTGGGTGATGGGGCTAATTGTAGGAAGACATAACCTAGACTGGGGATCAGTTGGAACTATTTACTAAAATTCTTTGAGTTTTTCTCTTATCACCCAAAGGAAGCCTGGGGTATAAAAGTCTGGCTTAGAATTTCTTAAAGTAACTATTCATGAAAAGGAGCAAGAAGTTTTATAAATGAGACAGAAATAAAACAACCTGGATGTTCTCAATAAGGGGATACAGAGTACTTTATAATATACACTATTTGGCAATATTATATAGCCTGAAAACTAACTTGGAAAAGAGCTTTTTATTAATATAAGAAAATACTTATGTATAAGTATAATACTTATACTTATGTATCAGTACTTCATTACTTTTTTTTTTGCGAAAAATATTCCACTACCTGATGACAATACATTTTATTTAAACTGTTTACATGTTTTTGAGTAGACCTAAGTTTTTATTTCTCAAGAACTTCTTTTTTTTATCAATTCATAAAATATTTTCTTTTTTTTCTGCAGTGCTGGTGGTCAAACCCAGGCCCTTGTGCTTGCTAGGTAAGTGCTTTATCACTGAGCTATCCTCTAAGCCCTGGGTTCATTATATATTCTGGTTACTAGTCCTTTGTCAGCCATATATGTGGATAATATTTTCTCTAACTAGTTGCTTTTCTTTTTACCCTCCTTATATGGTCTTTGATGAACAGAAGTTTCTAACTGTGAAGAAGTTGAATCGATCAACTTTTCTGTATTGTTAGTGTCTTTGGTACCTAATTTAAGAACCCTTCTCTAAGTTCATGATAATATTTTCTCCTATGTTTTCTATGGGACATATAGCTTATATTTAGATTTAGGATATACATATATTTGCCAGAAGAAATCGTGCAAATGAAAATTTTTTATTTCTTTTGCAAATGGATCTACTTATCACCATTTATTGAAAAATTCACTTTTCCCATCTATCTACAGTGTAAGTTTATTGTAACACAAGTTTCCATATATGTATGAGTTTCTTATAACAGAATATTATTGATCTGAGAAATTGTGATTTCCTTCTATATGCCTTTTTGTAGTTTTCAAATTTCCTGCAATGAGGAAATATTATTTATATAATTAGAAAACATTACCTCTAGAAAAAAACTAAACGTTGAAGATTAAAGGTGCACACAGGACATTTAAAAATCTTCAGACACCTAAAAGAGTCCTATCTTTTTTGCTTCCCCTGCCTTATATCCTATTATTCTCATTACTAGTGGCAAGTGGTCAAGAACCTTTTTTCTGCAGCAGGGAGAAGAAATGGAACCTCCTGCCCAGACTTCTAAGAAATCTGGGTCTCATCTTCTCTCCCATACCCTGTTTCTCCAGGTTCAGTCTAAGGCTACCTTCTTCCTCTAGAGCTTTATGTATTTTCTGGGCTTTGCTCTGACCTAAGTCCAGAGACCATGACTTCCAGAGCAAAGCATGAAATAGACCATCCTCTCTCAGTGCCCAGATACTATCCATCTAATCATTAGTGAAGCCTTTCCATTTGCTTCCTCTCTCCTTCCGTCCTCTGCTTCTCACACAGATGGTCCAGCTATTCGTGTAGGAGTTCTTCACTCTTTCCCAGTGGTGCTGGGTCTTCTTGGGGATCTAGACAGGCACTAGCAGTGAGTGTGGGCCTGGAGTCAGGCTGCCTGGGCTCAAATCCCATTCCTGTTATTTATTAGCTGTGTACCCTTGGAGAAGTTACTTTACCACTCAGTCTTTAATAACTTTTTCTAGTGTGTAAATGGAAATAATTGTGTGGATAAAATTACTTACATGAATGACTTAATAGTGTTTGGCACATGGTAAATTCTTGTTAGCTTTAACATCGACCCCCTGTCATGAAAGAGATGTCATATGTTTAGCCACATGTAGTAGCAACATGCTCCTTGAAAAAGCCCAAAGGCAAGCAGACATAAGAATAAAACATTGTTATCCATACAACTGCTTTACACCATTGGGGTGTAGCCTCTCCTTTCTCTCCTCTCCAACCCAAATCCTTCAAAGTCTACTTTGAAATTGAGGAGGGCGGAGGTGTGTAAAAATAGAAGGTGGCTGTTGTGTTTCATATCTGAGTCACAATGATGCATAACAGACAAAACACACTAGAAAATAGAGGCGTGGGTGCTAAGGACAAAATGATAATACAAGCTTCAGGAATTCATAGAAATTGGAGGGAGAACTTTGGAGTCCACAGGCTAATAGTGGGTAAGGGAGTGTGTGTGATAGGATTCAAACCTAGTGTACCAGATTGAAGGGGCAGAGACACCCCATCTGAATTATTCAGGAAGGAAAGCCCAGAATGCATCACTGCTCCTGTTGAGGGCGCTAAGCAAGGAGCCCTGAGTCTCCTCTCCTCTCCCTGCTGTGTTCTATCTGGGCAATGCTCCTTATGCATAGGCCATGTGTGCAGCTTTGGATCCTGTATTTGCTCTGCCATGGTGGTTTGTCACTTACTTCCTGTAAACATTTCTATACTTCTCACCCCAGAATACAGACTCTCTGAGTGCCACCTGTTCCTTCTCTTCTCTGTGCCCATAGTCTTAGCTTTCTGATTTCTCCATCAATTGCTTGACTCTTGACTGGGACGCAAATTTAACTTCTGTCCAAAGATTTTTCCATCTGAACTTCTGTTTGGAGCAGATAGTATTTCACTGTCATGGGCCTTTATTGGGACAGAAGGGGGTAACAGGAGTGGTACTAAAAAATCAAGTTCATTTATCCAAATGACTTTCAAGTAAGATCTGAAAAAAATCACTTCCCTTGGATTTCTGTCCAAAAAGCTTCAGGCCCCCTGTAGAGGCAATTATAGCATTGAACTTTAGGCCAAAGACAGCTTAGGAGTGGACAGAGGCTTATGGCTGACACACATGTCTTTGGGTTCTCTCACATTTCACCTTTCTGGGTCTTCTTAACCCTGGCTGTTGGCCTAGAAAGAGTGCCAGGCCAGACCAGGCCACAGTCCAAGGCCAATGCGTGTACTAAAACACCACACCCCACATGTTGCATGACATGTTCTGACGACTCACCAACCACTTGGGTGTTCCCTTCCTCTGGGAGGATTCACACGAGAGCTTTTAGGTTGGCCACCTCCTCCTGGCTTTCCCATCTTCCTCATGTCCAGCTCCATAGGGAACCAAATGTACCTACCTAAGGAACATCTTTCCTTGACTTTAACTCAGATAGGTGTCCCAATCACAACTGCTCTAGCATGAGGGAGCAGTCCTGTGGAGAGTGTGTTCAGAGTGCAGGTTTGAATCCCATGTCTACCATGTATTAGCTGTATGACCTTGAACAATTCCCTTAGCATCACTGACCAGTTGCTTTGTTTGCAAAATGAAAATAACACAAAGAGGTGTGAGAATTTAGAAAGATTGCCCACAAATAATAAGGTGGGGTGACTTCTTGAGAAGCATGCCAGTTGTGTTGAAAAAATAGTATTGGTGTCACATATGTAGAGGGGGCCCTTCCATACATATGGGGATGAGATCCTTATTTCAGTAGAAAGTGTAGTGGGAAGCTGGGACAGGAAGAATGATTTTGTGTGTGGAATCAGAGCACTGTGTGTAAGGAGCAGATCTGGGAACCGATGCTTGACAACTGAGGGTCGCTGTGTTGAACTGGCATAGACAGAGGACAGTGGTGTATAGCAGGTGTATGTTTTGACATCCCTAGTGCCTTTGGCCTTGTTGGCATTGCTAGGAATGCCTGTGTGAAGGGGTCTGGCTCCTGGAATAAGAGGCTGCCTCAGGTCCAGGTCATTGGTTTCATTGGGGGGGGGGGTGCCTCCAGTGGGGGGTTTGTGACTATGAGCAGAGGCAACTAATGCCAAAAAACAAAAACAAAAACAAAAACATGAGGCTCCTTGGAAGAAGAAAGGAGGTGTTGTGCTCAATGCCATGGAGCCATGCCCAACTGGACTGACCCTTTGGACTGAAGAAGACTCGTGGGGGTCTTGGATCCTTCACAGACATTGCAGGGGCTGAGGCATTTAGTGTGCATGCACAAGAGAATGTGACTATATTTTATATCCCAAGCTAGTGAATCAGTTATGTTTGTGAAGTGGTTATAGCAGGCTGCCTGACACATTTCAAGGGTTCCATAAACAATGCTCATTACTAGTAAGCACACGTGCCTTAGCAGCCAGAGGACAGAGCAGTGTTCCTTGGCAGCTGGAGCTCCCTAAGGGGAGGGCGGCGTCTTAGGAGCTGGGAGAAGAGAGTGGAATCTTTTAGCAGCCGACACATACCCAGTGACTCCAAGGAATCTCCCATCCAGGCACAGAAGTCTGACCCAATTTGCTGGGCTCCTCTCCTGAGACCCTCTGGTTCCAGCTTCAAATCCGAGGCAGGAATGTCCGTTAGTGGGCTGCAGCTAGGAGGTGGAGGGAGTGGTCCAGAGCTGCCAGAGCTGGGAGCCTTGAGCGCTAGCTCATCTCCTCCAGCACTCCCTGGGGGGTAGGAGGCTGTGAGAAAGGGAGGAGAGAGGGTGTGGGGTGCCTCTTGCGGTCAGGAAGGCTTCCCCTCCCTTGGAACACACAGCAGCCAGGTCATGGGCTCCACTGTCGCTGTTTATCATCCTCAGTCTTAGGAAGAACAGGCCTGCATGACAGCGCTTTGCAAGTTGGAAAGTTCTTTCCAAACAAAGCCTGGGCCTGAGAGTTAACTGTAGGACTTTTAGAACTTTGGAGCGCAGGGTCCTGTGTCATTTCTCTCAGAAGGAGATTGACATTGATCACACAAGTCAGGTCAGGGTGGAGCTGCCAAACTATCTACGGCAGTTTGCAACACCTGGGTTCCTTATTCTTTCCTGCACCTTCTCTGTGCCCCTAAAGAAACCAGAGAGGTGGAGAAAGACTTGTGGGGAGCTATCCCAGTCATGGATTCTCACAGGATGTGAGAGCTGGGAGTACAAGGGATGGTGGCAGAAGGAGGAGATGGGAACAGGTAGATGCGGAAGGTCTCCAGGGTGTCTTCCAGACAGAGCCGAGGCACCTTCCCTTTACAGATGTGCCTCAGAGGCACAGACCTGCTGCACCCTCCCCACCCAACGAACGCCATGATACAAACAAAAGGGTTCATCTTGTTTATGTGGAATTGGTGATTGGTAGAATGTGGTTTTGCCTTGGTGGCTGGGAAAAAAATAGGAGCAGATAGATAGGAAGTAAAACATTTGACTCTTGTGAAAGTTTAGGTGGATACAAGGAGACAGACTGGAGCGCAGCAGGAAGAGGCAGCAGGTGGGTGGCAGGTCTGGTCTAGTGGCTGCTGGAGGGGCACAGGGAGGGTCCTGGCAAGGCAGAGTGCCCAAGGCTTGTTGGGCTAATGTGGCAGCTCCAGGTCCACTCCAACTAGTCACACGGCTTCACCTCCCTTTTCTTTTAACAAGGTCCTGCATGTGCCCTTTTGCGTTTAGTCTTCCACAGTCTTCTCTGCGATTCCATCTCCTCTGTCCCACCTCCTGGAATCTTGTAAGGAACTACAATAAAGATGGAAAACCCGAGACCCCAAGAACAGTGGCTTTGCCTAGGTTCCTGCACAACCAAGCAGTAAAAGGACCTCTTCATCCACGCGTGCCTCCCTCTGCCCAATGCCACCACCTGGCTGAGGCCCTCCTGCATGGACTCCTGAGGGACTGCACTCCCAGTGAGTGACTGAGGCCCACACAGCCCTTTCCCTCAGGCCTTAGTGACCAGTGTGATAGGTGGGCCTGGGGGTGGGCCATGGACAAGTGACTGTCAATGAGCAAAGGGGAGTCAGGGGCTTCCTGATGTAGTCCACCACCTCATGCCTTGGCTTTTCAGACATCCTGTGCACCCCCGCTGGATCAGTATTCCTAATAGTCCCACAGCAGCCCACGGTATTCCAAGTTACTCCAGACAGGCATTCTATCCCCCGCCCCCACAACCACAACCTCATAACCCAGCTCCATTTCCACACGGAACCTGCCAGCTGGCCAAAGCCACTCTGTTCTTGCCCACTTCAGTGCCTCACTCAGGATGTCCACTCCATGGAAAAGCCCAGCTCAGCCACCACATCCCCAGGAAGTGTTGGCCAACACTTGCAATGGGAAGGACCTCTCACCACCTCTGCTATAACACCACACCAAATTTTAGGAGCTTGGAAAGGATATATGCTACATGACTTGAGGAAGTTCTGACTCTTTTTTTCAGGTAATGAAAAACCCAATCCTAGACAGGATGAAACTGAAAGACCTTGTACTATCTGTCTCTCTGGAAGTTCTTGAAAGCCCAACCATGTCTACAGAACACTCATAATTCATCTCTTTTGAACAATTTCCAAGTCCTGGGTACATCAGAGCAAATACAGCATGCAGAGCAGGACCCCTGGCCTCTGTGTGTTTACATTTTTGAGAAATTCCTGAAACGTCTACAGAGTCTGCAGCAGCTGAAAATCATTTACTAAGCTCTATTTTTTTCAGAGAGCTGTCCTTCCCTGGGAACTTAGCCTGTGATATATATCATGAAGCATCACATGAACATCACTGGGAGTGGCCATGAACACACCAATTCTGGATATCCACTCTGGTTCTTCTCAGCCACTGCTGTCTTCCTCACTCTCACTTTTCAGCACCGTACTCGGGTTCCCTTTTTCTGTTCCAAACTTATGATCTCCTACTCCTTTCAACTTCTTTCAGGATTTGTAATTTAGCACCACATAATTTAGCTCTTCCTCTTAAGTGATTTAAAAGCAGTGAGGTTTAGTGGCTTTGGAGCTTATATCAGAGAACCAGATTATTTGCCCTCCTTCCATTAGAGTGAGTTGTTTCTGGGACACAGCTCCCAAATCACTCCATTCCCAACTCCCGCACTTCTTACTATAACTAATTTACATGTGACTAATTATGGACAGTATAATGAAGTGACTTATGTCACTTTGGGGTAGGGTTGTTACAGTATCTAACATGCCATCATCGCTCACCCTTCCTTTTTGATGATCTCGGATGCCATATGTTGGAAATTATGGGACTTCAAGATGGAACGAACCTGGATTCCTGAGTCACACTTGGAGAATGATCTTCCAAAATGGTCTTGCCAAACAGGAACAGCTGCAGAGGACTTTGGGCAAGAAACAGATTTTCACTAGGTTAAACCACTGAGATTTTCCTTGACCAAAACATAAATTTAGAACTGAATCCCATCTCTGCCGCTTGTTAGTGGTGTGATGTTGGGAAGATTATTACCAAACTTACATTTCAGATTATCCATCAATAATAAGGGGTCAGGAGAACTTAACTTTGCAGGATGGTTGTGAAGAATAAAGAGCATATTTCTGAAGTGCTTGGGATACTGTAGAAACCAAATATTTGATTTATGTGTGTGTATGTTCCGACATAGTAGCTTCCCATATGCTAATCTTGCTACTGAAGTATAGATTTCTTGAGTAGTAACTCAACGTTATGAACCTTCTGCATTCTCCATTGAGTCTAGCACAGTGCAAAGCTCATAGAATGTCTCGATAATTGTTTGCTAAGAAGAACAACCACCTTGTTTTCAAACAGGTGAAATGAGCTTCCTGCACTCCCTAAGATATCCCCCATGCCATCCCAACCCTTCCCATCACAAATCTTCTCCCTTTACTCTCTTCTACCCCAACTCTCTCCACAGGCCCAGTTCTACCCTTGGATTTCAAAGTGTATTTTTGTGTAACTTACTGCTCAATATGTAAGTAAATGGGTAGATCCAATTTGGATAAAAATGCTTTTGTGGCTTGGAACAAACGAAGCAAAGGCCAGACAGGGAAGGGAGAGGCAGAATATAGAGCTCTTTGGGAATAGACGGTGCGGAAGCCATGCCAGAGGTGACCTTGTTTCATATTTTTATAACAAGCTGTAGACACGAACTATATGATGAAATCTCTGAATTGGAAGATGTTACTAAGCCCTCCTGCCCAGTGTAAAATATCAAGTTGATGAGGATCGACCATCTCATCAGATTGGTATGTTGAGATTTTGGGCATTGTGTCAATGTTTTTTGAAAAGAGGACACATATTTAAAGAATATGAGCAATGAAGGAATGATGGATTATCTGAGGTTGTCATAAGCCAACACAGTTAGTTAATCTTAAGGAAATTCAGACTGTTGAGGAGGCCTTTGTAGCTCCACTTCAGTCTGCCAGTTTTTTTTTTTTAATATTTATTTATTTATTTTTTTAGTTTTCAGCAGACACAACATCTTTGTATGTGGTGCTGAGGATCGAACCCGGGCCGCACGCATGCCAGGCGAGCGCACTACCGCTTGAGCCACATCCCCAGCCCAAGTCTGCCAGTTTTGACATGCCTTTTGCATATTAATATACCTCATCTCACAAAAGCCCTTTAAGAAAAGGACGGTAACACTGACAACTCTTCCAATGATAGTAGATAGGGGAAAAAGGCCCAACCAAAAGGAAACATTTCAGACTATTCAAAAAAATTTTTTCAAATGTATATGGACTTAATTTTGAAAGGGGATAGATACACAACACACATACATGCAAGCACACATACAGCATCAGAGAACATAACAGCTATACTTGGAGTAAAGTCTTTACAATCATTTCCCTGATAGAAGGAGTTTCATTGAGGGGGAGCTACAATTTCACAAACAACATACACATATATGTAAATAGTACACATTACAGTATCACTTTGCAATTTTCAGCCCTCAAACACATTTTGTGTGACTTGAGGACTGGTGATGTTGAGTCGGGGTAGACTTGAGAGACTTTAATGGATTTGAACATCAAGATTAGAAACTGTAAATAAAGAACCAGACCTGGTGGACATGCTGTGTGGTCTGAGGCTGCACCCAAGGTTGGGAATAGGGCAAGGATAGTGAGGCACCATTATCAGGTACACCAGAAAAAGCTCAGGAACCATGCATACAATGTTTTAAAGCAATATTTTAAAAATTCAGACTGCAAACTACCAACTGTGGTCTGGGTGCCTGTTTTGTTAAGTAGAGGTTTATTGGTGCAGTGTGGGCATCTCATAGGTGTCAGAAATGCAGACTCTCAGATCCTCTTCTAGCTCTTCAGACTCAAAAGTCTGTTTTAACAAACACAGCTGATGTGTATGCCCATTAGAGCCAGGAGATTTACAGGTAGGCTCTACTGACGTGTGGCTGCTTCAGGCAGGCTAATAATTTGATGCCCTTCAAGTGGATAGTCATTAAACATTTATTATTAATCATTTATTTACTAAGGACAGGAAGACATTAAAATAGATCTCTTTGTATTCATAGGGAAATTATTACATGCAGGTAACATAACATTTAAACATACTTGGAATGACTTTTTTTATCACATCTTTTCAATCATCTATAATTGCAGTGTTAACCTCACATAATTTAGTTTTCTTATTCAGAATATATTTTAAATTCCTTTTCAGACCCTCTATTGGGAAAGACGTTCCAATTTTCTATGATTCTTGCTTTGATTTTTGTGATTTTCTGAATCATAAAACTAAAACTTAAGGTCTAAGTTTTAGGTAAAAGAATGTATCACCTGTTCCAGGCTGCAATTTCAATATTTCAAGACCAACCACCTGAGCCTGGAGGCTGGGTGGCAGGCTGTTGGTGGCTGGGCCCAGTATCCCATCATGTGACTTGTGCATTCTTAGAAGAAACTGATGGCTTTTCAAAAAAGGGGTTATTTTTACTCCAAAGAACTATCTGCTTCAAAGGAAATAATTGTATCTCCCAGTTTTGTAATGAGTAAACCTGGGTTAAGTGGACCGTATTTCTGATTAACATTTTTAGGAGGCATCCTCAGCATTTTGCTATGAACAGTCTTCTCATTGGAGATGATGACTCCATGGGAACAACCCAAAATGAAGGCTAGTGGGAGAGATGACTTGTATCTGGCCATGAGTCCAGCCTCACGTGTGCTTGGTTGTTCTCTGACAATGCTGCACCAAAAGCCCCAGTGCAAAGATACAGTTTTCAGAGTCAAGAAGCATCATGTGTTATTATGGAATAACAGTGTCCTGTGGAATAGCAGCAGCAGTGGAAAGGGTACATATCAGAATTACCTGGTGAAGTTTCCCGAGAGAACACAATCATGTGCCTAACTTCCAGAGTCTTCAGAGATTTAAGGCAGTGGTTCTCAACCATGGCTGCAAAATTGGAACCACCTGGATAGCTTTCAAAAATGATAATGACTGGAGCTCAAATCCAGATTCTGATTTAATTTGGTCTGGGGTGCCACCTGGACATTGGGATTTCTCAAAAGTACACCAAACATTTCTAACATGCAATCAGTGTGAAAACTGAAGAGGTGAACACTTTGTAGTTGAAAAGGGGTGTGTGTGTGTGTGTGTGTGTGTGTGTGTGAATTAGGGTAATGGTAGCTGCTATAACAACAACAAAAATCCCAAAATAATATCATTGGTTTAATGCAATGAACTCTATTTCTTGTGTGAATGAGTGCATGTTTTTCCCACCAGACCTGGAAGTGGCATATATCACTTCTCCTGACATCCCACTGGTTAGAATCCCACCACATAATCCCACACTAACTGCAGAGGAAGTTGAAATATATAGACTTTTAATGGGCCAAGGGGAAATAAACAGGGTTAGTGAACATCTCCTTAGTTTCTATCACAAATAACATAAAAATATTTAAGGTTCCTTTTTGTTGACATGATATTTATCACTCCATAATTTAAGAACCATGGGCTTAGAGTTTTGGTATCAATGCCTAAAATTAATTTTATGTATTATTTTTTCTCACATTTGTGGAACAAATAATACTCTAAGAAACCTTTTAGTTGTAATTTTTAATAGGAATTTTTTCAGAGCAGTGAGAAGAGGGACTCCAGGCTGCTGAGCTTTGCTTTAACTTACGCAGCTCTGCCTATATGTTATATATTGGACTTCAGGGTGAATTTCATTTAGTCTTATGAATCTAATTCTGAAAAAAGAACTCACCCATGAAACTCACCACTTTCTGTGGAAATTGCCACAGTATAATGTGGAGGAGATATGGTAGAATGGTGTTTCTAGTTTTGGTGATTCATAAAGGTCTAGACAAAAGGCCTTACAGATGTGCAGGGTAGACTTACTACAGAAGTTTCCTGTTTCCTGTACCTTGACTTCTGTCTCTTAGGACTGTGGAACTGAGGATCACACATCCTGCTACTTCCTTCAAGAGCTTACCAAGTGTAACCATGTCCCCACTAAAGTACTATTGGTGGAGTGAGGCTCCACCACCTCTTATTTAAAGTGTCAATGAGCTAGGAACCTGACTTTGTTCATAGTTGTCCCTAGTGCTTCATGCAGAAGCATAATGCAAATTTCCAAAAATATTTGCTGAGAAAAACAAAGAAGGGAAGGGAGATAAAAAGAGAGGGGCAAAGCGGGCAGAGGGGAAGAAATTGCTCTTATGAAGGTATTTTTCCTATTTCACAACCTCCAATATCACTCATTGAAACTTTCAACATGTATCCAGTGTCTACTGTGTGCCAGGCACTGAGCTGCGTGATGGAGCAGGACAAAGCAGGCCCAGTCCTTGAAAGCAGAGGCCTCTCATGGTGCAGGGGAGGAGACAGTGGGTTACAGAGGCTATGATGAGAGTGGGCAAGGGGAGAAGAAAGAGGGCTGAGAAGTGTGTGACTCACTCTCCCTTGACCTTCTCTTGGTTCCCGGAAGAGCAAAGGTGAGCCTAGATTTTGAATCACAAGTGAAATTTGTAGCTTTATTGGTTCGTATTTTGCTTCCATACGTGGTAGTTTATTCATCCTTCTTTAGACCTGTGCAGTGAATCAAGTACATGTGGTGGTATTGGAAAATCACAGGTTTTTCAGTCTCAGTTCAACCTCTTTAAGGCAAGAGACCTCAATTCTGTGCACAATGAGGATTATAAACTTCAAGGATCAAGGTAAGGGTCAGAGGCAGACATAGTTCACATGTGCTTTTGAAACTATGAAGCTCTGTAGAGGAATTAGATTCAGAAGAATGTATATAGTGGGTAGTAGTTATGCTGTGGGAGTGTAGAGAAGGTATTGCTATTATTCACAATTACCAGGCTCAGAGCCTTCGAGGAGGTGCAACTGAGACTTGAGCACAGCTTTTTGACCTCAGGTGTCCTGCAGTCTCAGGACTTGTGGTCAAGCCTCCTCAGAGGACCAGATTAAGATCTTAGTGAACTAAGAAAGGTCAAACTCTGTAAACCAAGAATCATATGCCCTGGGCAGGGGAGGGAGGGGAAGAGGTTGGAAAACCTTACAGCTGAGAACATATGCCCTTGAGAATGGTGCACCATGTCCTCTCCCAGCAGGTATGAGACTGTGTGGGTGGGTGGGTGAGCAGGTAGGCACAAACTGGAGCTACTGTTTCCTGGGAAGCTGGTTCCACAGTCCATTGCTGCCCTACCTGGTGGTCCACACTTGCTTGTGAATAATCCTGCTGCAGCTAATCTCCAAAATTGCAGGAAGCAGCAGGCCTCAGGAAGGAGCTTCCCACCTTGGCTGAGGCCTGATCAGGGAACAGCCCTAGAAAAATGCAGCACACACAGCACACATCTTGAAGGGGACCAAAAACATAAAGGGTGAAGAACACCTCATACTGATTTCATGTAGTTACAAAAATACACAGATACAAACCCAGTCCAGTGTGAGATTCTGATGTATCAAGATCTCATTAATCTTCCCTGGCAGGTCTGGCCTTCTCCACAGCAGAGCTATTGGGGACACCCAGAGCAGAGCTCACTCTGTAGACACAACTACACAGGCCTATGACCTCTTTCTGTCAATGTTTGGTTGGATGGATGAGATGTGTGATTATCATCAGGATGTTTTCAAATGTCTCCATTTCCAGGAGAAGAAAAAGTTTAATCATTTAGGTTTGATTTGATTCTCCCTGGGAGAGTATTTTACGGTGAAAAGGAAACAGATCTCCTCTTATTTCTGAAACTCCCAGCACAGCTGCAAAGAGCACATCAGGTGGGACATGGAAGTCAGGCAGGAATTGCTGAATGGAGCAGCTGCTTTCTGCCTAATGTTGCCATCTTAGTGTTGTTTGGCTTCAAACCCAAGCTCTGGATTTGAGAAGGAGTTAGAAGTTTTTGTGGTGTCTGGCTGGCACTATAATCCTTCTCCAAGGGGTAAAGTGGGGGCATAGATAGAGTGATGTTGCATTCTTTTATGAAATGGGAATAGTCACAGGAATGAAATATAACAATGAAGAAAGAGCAGCTAGCTGCAAATCACACCCACTTACCTGCTATGACTTCATTCAACTGAAAAGGATCCACCTTCCACTGTCCAACTGTAAAACTGAACTGACATCGACTTACAGAGTCATAATTCAGGTTTGGATCAAGGATGCAAAACAGCCATGTCCTAAAAAGCTTTATGATTTTCTTTGCAAAAAAAAAAATTGGATTCATTAGTAGTTGAAATAATAGATTTTGTGATATTGCCAGGTTATGACAAAACCATGTTGGGTGTCAAATGTACAAGACCCCTGTGTTTATTCAGACATTTGTAACAATGTCAGAAACTTTAATAGAGACCCAGTCTTGTAATGAATCCAGTCGTGGATACATATAGGAATTTGCAAAATCAAATTCATAGCCTTCTGATTTTTCTCAAACTCTATAGTCAAAATAATATTGAGAATCTGCTCATAACTCATAAACGTTAGGCTTATACTGTGTTTCAAAAAATTTTAACAAGATATATTGGTTTGCTTTTTTCAAATTGTATCTAAAATTGGCAAATAATTAATAATGTTCTTCAACTATGCATGCAAAATCTTATCTGATCATGAGCAGTAATGATTTTCTAACTTTAGAAACAATGTCCTTAAACTATTTAATAATTGCATTTTTAACATAGAACTATACTTTAATTAAATAAAAACTAAATTAAACCCAGAATAGAGTACATTCTCTGGAAAAGCTGTGATTGTAGTGTAGTGGTTTTAATGTATATTTTAATATATGTGGTTTATAGATATGTAACTTTTAAGTATATTAACATAGTATCAACCTAATTGTCCTTCAAGTTGGCTCATTTGATTTACAAACATGGTTTCTGAAGTTTAATAGTATTTGTAATGGCAAAGTCCAAAGCAATTTTGGCTGAGCAAAGCGCTATTTGTTGAACAAAAATGTAGTTGTTTGTGCAAGTTTAAACATCTCACAAGGCCAGCTGAGTTCATTTCAACCCTACTTACAAAATAATTATTGGCAAATGAAATGGGCTAGGGGTAGAGACAAGATATTTTCAAGCTTCTGAGAGGTTCACAAAACCAAATTTTTGCTTATTGAAAGTGAAATTAAAAGGTCACAGACAATTGAAAGGTACATATTGAAATCTCAGGATTAAAAAGGGTTTTGACAAGAGGAATATTTACAATGGAACAATGAGGAAAATGTTATGTTACAGTCAGAAACATGGAAAATATGCTGTTCAAAATTGTTGGCTCTGGAATAAATAAAATCCAGACTTAGACTATTAAAAATATCAAAGTGATCCACTATGTGCCAACTCCATTTTCTTCTGTTGTTTGTTATAAAGAAAATCCATTATTAAATATAATACAGTTCTGGCTAAATTATCAAAGACATTTTCCATATGCAAACTGTAGTTTACCATATGCTATATATTCTCTAACAATTTTAATACCCTTCTATCACAAAACATAGATGTAGAGTTAAAAGGAAATTTCGAGTTTTATTTCAACCTCTTATTCAGGGCACAAGTCCCTCCCTTCCGAGTCATTCAACTCATGATTATTAGCACCTATCATGAGAAAGAGTTTTTGGATGGAAATTAAAGATTAAACAAACAAACAAATAAAAATCTTCAAGATGTTCCCCACCTGTTAGGTGGAAGAAAGTATCCTTGTCCAGTGATTGTCATTAAGCCTAGACTGACACTCTGCTAGCTCATGACAGAAGCTCACCACATTGAAGGAAGCGCATCCTTTCAATGGGTCACTTCATAATTAGGAAGGTGCATATTAAACTGAGACTTGCATCAGCTTACCCTGGTTTTGCCTTCGGGAACTACACAGAACATACCTATTCTATTTTCTTCAGCTTAACTCTTCAAAGAATTTGAGAGGACTTTCCTATGTCTTGTAGTTTTCCCCCTTTGAGCAATAATCTTAATTTAGCTTATTTTCACTACCATAGAATTCTTTCATTACACTTAGGGATTTCAAAAACTACCTCATATCAACCTTAACAGTTCAGTATTGCACTAAAATAAAACAGCATTTTCAAATTAGGACATTTAGAAACCAAGAGTTATAGCATTCAATTGGATTTGATTTGACATTAGTCTTTTGTAATCAGGCTAGCATTGACCAACAACAGATGTTTAGGGAAAAAAGATGAAACACCTAAGTCTTGCCAACACTGGGTATTTGAGGGAAAGGGGCATAAATCTTCTTTAATGAAATTTGAGTGATCTAAGACAATGACAACTTCATATTTGGAAGTATTTAAATCTGGGAGTTTATAAAGTCTCAGGATTAATGAGATCATGTTTTAGAAATGACAGTCTAAATTTCTTATTAGTAAGTGAGGTTATTATGACCAGCACTCTGCCATCTTTAATGAATATAGTAAGGGACTAATTCAGATGTGTTCATTTGTTCTTCTAGTGGTTATACATATGGCACCTTTATTATCCATAAATAACAGACCCCAGAATAATTTAAATCCAGGAGACTTTATTTAGCCTCCAGAAAGGCCCCTCCAACCCCAAATCCATGCAAGAACACAAAGCCAAGGGGTAAACTAAAAAAAAAGAAGAGATTGTTTTATTGTGACACTTATGACATTGACCCCTTGCTGACAGGAATGACCTAGAGTAATTTTGGCATATTGCACATTCTGCGACGAAGGGTGCACTGGTAATCCTCTGGCTGCTGAGGTGGGTTCCTGGTCCTTCCCAACCTCAGTGCACATGTGGGCCAGTCACGGAAATTCCATTACCACTTGGTGTAGACATTTAACAAGTCTTTGGTCTTAATAAGCACCATTACAAACCCTCACATTAAGGGCATTATTATTCTAGTTTATAAATGTTTCAATGATAAAAAATAGCACGATTACAGTATACACACACTTAATTTACATGAAATGTATTATACTCATAACTGAGATAAGCTATTGAACTAACTTTGGTTGATTGAAATTAATGAAGTATTTGAACTGGAGACTTGCAATTTGGTTTCTAGGTTGTGTAAATATTACAGTGCATTTATAAATCTAGTTTGAAAATTTACTAGCACCAAATAGGTATGATAAATGGCCAATCTAATACTTGTATTTGGAGAAGCAGAGTTTCAAAATTTGAAGAGAAAAAAAACCAATAACAACAGAATAGTCCATCAAATGAAAGCACATTCCTGTCCACCTGCTGGGAGGGACACATTGGCAAGATGGGCCAAGACCCCCCAGTGGATATACAGGTCCCAGTTTTCAAGAATCAACACATGACCAGGTAGCTTAGCTACACATATGAGAAGCCTGAGAAAGTGGTTGTTCAACTAGGGTAACCGCCTGTACCTTGCTTTTGAAATACAAGAATAGTGCCTATTTATAAAAATTTACTTGGTGAAAGACTGTACCTATAATATGAAGATTCTGATGGGGGGAGGAATATAATTCTACCTATCTATAGTTGTTTTTCTTTTAATTATTTGGTCTCTGGATGGTGAATTAATGAAGCAAAATCTGAATTTTCATCTTCAGATTATCACCCAGTTCACCACTGAGGTAGTCTTTGTCATGTCTGTCTTCTAGCTGGTCAAGTTCTTTCTTTCTGTAAAGAGGAGTACTACTGATTTGTAACGAGTAGGTTCCAGCCACTGGCTTCTTCTTGGTAAAGTGGAGGTAGCTGATCCCTTCCTTTTGGTTGATTTTAAAGAAGCCATCTTCATTTCCAGATTCAATCAAGTATCTGTTGTGATTCGTCAGAGTTGTGAGGGCTGGAAGGAGTTCTAGGATTCGGACCTTATTACTGACATGGGAAATATTGAAAGCAAAGGTGGCTGTCTTCTCAACATCCCAACTTGCAAGACTCACGTTGGCTTCTGTTTCAGACAGATCCTGGGGAGATACGAAAATGTTTTAAATTCTGTGTAAATATGCCACTTCATTCTCATATTAAAGAAAAAGGGAATAGACTTTTATGCTAATACAAATTTCTGTCCATGTTGTACATGCTGTGGTGAAAATGCACATTCATCAAGCACTTTGTTTAAACCACAAATGTGTTTAAATCAGCACATATTAATAATACTAAAAACTGTTAAACTGAACTCAGGAAGGAAGTCACCCGTCTTTGAAGCCACTTGTATGTTTCTGAACCAGCAGTATCAGCATCACCTGGGAATCTGTTAGATGTGCAAATTCTCAGCACCACCCAGACCTACTGAATCAAATTCCCTGAATCAAATCTCCCGGCATTCCATGTTAATAACCCTTCCAGGTGATTCAGAGGCATGCTCAAGTTTGAGAACTGCTGTTCTAATAGATTATTTTCTTTCCAAAGACTAATCTCATTTCCCAAACCACAGCAGGTGGTTGTACCACTGATACTAAGAACCAGTCTCTTTTAATTTTGTTCACTGACACACTACCACCCCCTCCTCAGGACACACCTAGGAACCTACTTCCTGACTGTGATGACCTGCTAATAGTCAATGCTTTTCACCTGGCTTCTTGCTTGCCTCTCTGGGACCACATGTGCTGGATTCTCCGGCCAGGAGCCAGAGGGCTGGGTGAATATCTGTGCATTTCCGAGTTGACTGAGAGGCTGCTGCAGCCGCAGGCAAAGAAAGCCAGGCTGCTTGAGCTCTGTGTTGTTCTTGTCTACAGTCCAAGTTCCCTCACACTCCACATGGTTCCTTTCAGTAGAGGAGCCTCTAGCTTTCAGAACTTGGCGTCCCTGTGTAGGGAGCACTATGTCACTTCGCTATTCTGCCCACTTGCTGTGCTGGATCTCAGGCCTTGTCTTTTCAGCAGACTTTGGGTGGGTGTTTGACTTTCTTTTTGGCCAGACAGAGGAAATGAGTAAGTATGTGAAAACCTTCGGATGGCCACTCCCGAAAAGAGTAAGGAACTTCAGAAAGCCTCACAACCTCTTATAAAATGCAGCCCAGAGCTCAGGGAATGTCTGGATTTTCTCCCTGGGGAGGTTTTTCACACTTTGGAGCATCCTTAGAGGAAACCACAGGAATCTGGGAAGGGTTTCCACAATAGGATACAGCAGGAGAAACCTTCTGACCTACCTTGATATTGGAGGCATCTGTTTCATTAGCACTTCTTCGTTTCCTGCCTCGTTTGGGGTAGCCATTGATCTTACACTCATAGCAAGCCTCTGGGGAAAGTGAATTGTCATCCATTTCACCACTAACAGGTGCATCTGAGCCTCCTCGGCCCATGCCCATTCCAGAAACACAGTGCCTGCATCAAAAGGGAGCATAAGCGTTTTTCATTAAGACCAGGGCACAAGGGATGCCATATGAGAATTCTGGAGAAGCCTGATCTGAGCACGTTGACTATTTGTCCGTTGGATGATCAGCTGGTGCTAGAACCACACCAAGGTCTTCTATTTTGGGTCTCTCATTCCCAGTCTTGTGAGTTTATTGATTTTTTTTTCTATTACATCTCAAGATGCTGTTTTGCATATTTATTTATCCCTTCATTTCCCAAACCAACCAGGGTAGGAATTTTGTAATACTTGTTCAGGGGAGGGGGATACAAATTGAAAACCAAAGAAGAATGGGGGATGAAGGGACACTAAGTTAAATATGCCTTATTTTTGTGAATCAGACTCTATGCATGTGAGAAAGGTCTTTTCCCATCTCCACCTCCAGGAAACATCAAGGACTTGGACGAATGGGCCATGTTTGGGGCATCTTGCCTGGACACTGTATTTGTTCTTCATTCTCTACTTTGACCTTGTTGTGGTTAGAACTCGTCAGTTCTCACTGCTACCGCTACTACTACTTCTACTACTACTACTACTACTACTACTACTACTACTACTGCTACTACCACCACCACCACTACTACTGCCCCCTGCTGGTTTGAGAAGGTTATTGTAAGTTCAGAGTGTTCCTTCCTTAGCTCTCTGTGTCTCTGGGTTCACTGTCCAAGTTCTTGGCCTCTTCCAGTGCCAATACCACCTTTCCTTACTCAAGCCCCCAAGCAATCACTTCTAGTCTTTGACCTCTCATTTTTACTTACTCTAGGTAAGAAAGTCATAAGAAATAATTGAGGGTTAATTTAGTAATAAACTGTGAAGATGTGCAATGTGTATTACATATACTACACTATACATATAATTAGTATATATATCAACATATAAAATGCTTGAAGAATCAGAGCTTGCCCAAGTGTGGGAAACTGTTTCAAGTCATTCAAAACCACTAGGGCCATTGGCTTTGACTCATGTGAAGCTGGATAAACAAACCCATGCCCAGGAGAGATCCAGTTCAGCTGTTTTTCTTTGCCTTTCAATTATCAAAGCCAAGTTATGGAGTGAGGCTTGCATGTTTCACAAGTACCTTGTTTTGTTATTCTGCTTACTATTTCAGAGGCCACTTGGAATGTGTATTTATCAGGTTCCCCTTTCCAAATGTGTTGAAACATTTGAATGATCCTATAAAAAGTCTTTATTTTGGGGTAGAATCCACTCTAGTGAGTAGAAGCCAAAACTGTTATAAAGGGTAGATTTCTACTAATGCAGCTAAATGTAGACCAAATATTACTTATCTATTTTTCTGTAATAGTTGACCTACTCTTTACAACTAATTTTCCCTGTATGCCCTTAGGATTCAAATTACAATACCAATGAGTAAAATATTGTATTTCATAGCAATTTATAGGTTCCTACTATTTTCCACAATCTTGCTCAGGTCCAACACATTTTCTTCCTTGTTTATCTTGCAATATGAAATAATAAAACAATAAAATGCTAGAAACAATAAAATGGATGAAATGATATATGCTCATTCTCATAATGATTAAGTTATTGGGAGGTTAAATCAAAATATTCAGGCTTTGATTCTTTTCTCAGAACTTCTTTTCATATCCCAAGAGCACTACTTATAAGAAGTGTGACTAAAATCCCACTGGCCAAAAGCCAATTTGGAGTGTCACAATTTTTGCTGGGAAAAATGTTCTGGCATTAAACTATAAAGTATGAATGGACCGAGAGTCAGACACCACCACCTGGGGAATTTGTGTTCTGTTGCTGGCATCCTGTATACTTTCCCAGGAAACATTCTTTTATCTTCAAGTTTACCCAGACCCACGACAAATCACATGCCCAGGAAATCAAGACCACTAAATCAATAATTTGGTATGAGTGTGTATATGTGTGTGTGCATATGTAACTCTGTGGGTGCTTGTGTGTGTGTGAATGAGGAGAGTATGCAGGAGTGCATGTAGATTTAGTGTCTGTGTGTTCCTAACTGAAAATTGAAGTCAGAACTCTTCACAGGATAGCTAAAACTAGATGGACACCCAAGTCAGATTAATTCAGCAGGGGAAAATATCTAAACTTTGAAAACTTACCTCTAAAGTTTGAAATCATTGAGTTGAATTAAAAAATGCCTTCCCTGTTCCAACTCTCACATACACATGCATATAATTTGGTGAGACTTTCTTTTCTTTTTTTCTTAGATGACATTTATTTAGTTAGTTAGTTATGGGGAGTGAACCCAGGGTGCTTTACTACGGAGTTATATCCCAAGCCCTTTTCTTCTTTCCTTTGTTTTACTTTGAGACAGAGTCTTGCTAAATTTCTCAGACTGTCCTCCAACTTGTGATCCTCCTGCTGTAGGCTCTTGAATTGCTGGGATTATGGCATGTGCCACCATACCTTGCTAAAATTTGGTGAAATTTTCTACCTGGAAAATACCTTAATTACTTCAACTCAATGTTTAATGCTCAGTTGATAATTTTTAATATAAATTCAAATTTATATTATCTGGACTAGTTCTCTGTATGACTTATCCTCGGGGGAGCTGGACAAGAGGGCATCCGAAGCTAGGAGGATCCTGCCTGCCCCAGCACAAGGGTGGGCCAACAGTGGGCAGCCTGAGTCCAGTTGTGCCATGGAGAGAAGAATAACTTCCCAACAAGATCTGAAGATCAAGAGAATGGGACTGAGAAGTCACACAGTGGGAAATTTACAATACAGTTTCCTTGGTTCGATGTTCTAGACATCTTCAGAAATCCAGATGCCTCCTTACAAATAAAATAACCTAAGGGAACAAACAGTATGGTTCTCCTCTCATGAGACAGGCAATGTTGAGTTAAATATACTCCTATGGTATGAATACAAGCATTGTCAACCAGGAGGAGTAGTGCTTACCCTTGGCCTATTCGGAAGTAACCAGGTGGACAGCCACACAGGTAGCCACCTTCGGTGTTAGAGCAGCCATAACTGCAGGGGGCCTGTGAGGAGCCACATTCATTGATGTCTTGGCAGCCCCCACTGAACTGTTCGTACTGGAAGCCAGCAGGACACATGCACTTGTAGCTTCCCAGGGTGTTGTGACAGGAGGCTCCTCCGCAGATGTGAGCACTGAGGCATTCGTTTTCATCTGCAGGGAAAACAAGAAGACAGGGATGTGTGACACTGACCGGAGATTTCTAATGAGGGGTCTGGGCCAGGCCACTATGGCTGGCCACTGGCCTCCAGCTAAGCTCTCAGGAGGGGAAGGCAGGCAGGGGTGGCCAGGGTGGAGAGAAGAACAACAGAGCAAGATGTGGACGTGGATGCGGCCTCTTGCCATGTCATGACTAATTGTGGCAGATGAGGTCTAAAGTGCTGGGAGGAGAGGACTGGAGGATGGCATTCTGAGGAGCAGCAGACTCCAGTTCTCATAGGAAACTAACACTAGTATGTTCTGCTCCATGCAAACATCCAGTAAGGAATGTGGGGCTGGTTCACAGCTCAGATTCAGGGTCCAGGGATGTAATGGAAGGAAGAATTTGTGTAGTTCTCTGTACTCTTGCTTCACAAGTGCCCAGCAATGGGACAAGTATCTCAAAAGCAGAAACAAAATATTTCCCTGGAGGTTACTCTTTCAGCCCTCTTTTCACGGGATGTGCAGCATTGGGGAGGGCTATTATTCTGCAGGAAGTGTCCGCCCCATTTGGACTTCCTTTTCAACAATCCGCAAAAGCCCTTAGGTGCTTGTTCTTGAGATGAATAGTGCCTTCTGGTATGTCTGTTCCCATCTCTGAGTGGCACACCCCACTGCATCCAAACCAGCCTCCTTCCCCGAGTGTCTGAACCATGTTGAAAGTTATTTGAGGCTGGAAGAGATTTGGTGCAGACTTCTGGAGCAATTAACTGTGGGAAACCCACAAGACAGACAGATGCTGCAGGACTGGATACCCACAGCGACCTGCCAAATCTGGTGGTAAGAAGAAGGGAAAATAATCTAACTTTAAAAAATTCAACTCAAAGGAAGAAAACTGAATTTCTCATTACTTCCAATTTATACTTTTTTTGAAATCTCCAATACAGTTTTGTAGACCTGCCTTTGTATGGCAGGTTGGAAACTTGCTGGTAAGACATTTCTTAATTGCTCCAGCCCATTTCCAAGCACATGTTCATGTGACTACAGGTAGATTGGATTGCTCTTCACTTAGTGAATATTTGCTTAGCAAGAGGGGAAGGAAAAGAACCTTATTAGATACCCACTGACCAACAGATAAGATAGTAGGTGTTTCACACTCCTTTAGGCAACCTTCCTACAGTCCTGAGAGGTGGGGGTCCTATTCCCTGTTCTATAAACAGAGAAGGTAAGGTTTAGAGAGCTTCTCCTGATCTCACAGCTGGTTGCAGCAAGGCTGAGATTCACAGGCAGCTGTTTCTGACTGTGAAAGGTGATTTTCTTCACACCACTGCTACTCTCAAGAAACTCGCTCACATTTAAATTGGTGCTGCCTTTCTCCCATAATTAGCTTTACCTTCTTTGCTAAGGCATATTCATCTGTAATGGAAAAAAATACCCAATAAATCTATTTTTATTCTTTTTTTTTTTAAGTTAGAACATAGGTGAGTAAAAGTGGTGGGGGCAGGGTGCTTGATTGTATCTTTTCCTCCTTCCCTCTGCCCCTCCAACTATGGGTGTGTGAGCCTGACTATATCTGTTTGAAGATCCTCTGTATCCAAGGATTCTAAAGTCCCCCACCTGAGGCTACAGGTTTCTAAAATATAAATAGTGGAATGGGCCACTATCTGTGTTCTTTTTCCCCTAATTTTAAATTAGGGATGAGATGTGTGATAGAGGCTCATGAAGACCACGGGCACTAAGCCCTCTGTCAGACTCCAGGGCTGAGGGTGTTTTCTTGGGTAGGGAGAAGCCCTGGCCTGGCCCTCTTTTCCCGGCTCCTCCAGGGCACACTCTCAGGAAGCTGATCTTTGTGGAGTGTCTACAGCTCTGTTTCCTTGTCCTCCACTCTGGATTGGGCTCAGCCATGTGTTTCTTGCTGGGACCCTGACTGATAAAGCCTATAAGGCATGGGTGGACAAAGGGAAAGATCTCTCAATACATCGCTCAGTTTATTCTGCTTTTTGACAAAAGGCAAAAGGACCATTGGTTAGAAGTTAGGGGGAGGGAAAGTTTGTCCCTTATAAAAAAGACATTTCTAAGTATTAAAGTTGTCTGTATCTAGATTGGGCTATCTGGGGAGAAAATAAGTGCCTTTCAAAGTGGTCTTCAGGTCAAACTGGAATGATGAGGAGGCTGGAGAGGGGTTTATATGTTAGGAAAGAGGTCAGACTAGATAATCTCTGAGGTTCTTCTTAATTTAGAGCCTCTGTCTGTGTTATTACAAACACTCATCCCAACCAGGAACTCTCCTCCTTCCCTTTCATAATTTTTCTATCGTATTTTACTTTTTTTTCCCTCCTGAGAATTTAATAAAAGTGTAAATTAAATTTACTGATCTGGCTCAGAGAGTTGTGACGGAGTGAAGCACAGATTAAGATAAGAAATCGGCAGATGTTCAGTGTTTACAGCTAGAAAACCTGTTCACCAAACCTTCTCATCAATATCCACACTCCTCAATTTGGTGAATGTGTTCTGCATTTTTTTCAACCTTTTTCATCCCATGTATCCAGGGGCAAATGGCTCTGCAGGGAATTTTTCTACACTCTGAAATATTTGTCTTATTCTTTCATTTGGTATTTCAATCGATAAAGGGTCTGTTCTTTTTATAAAAAAGAGACAATTCTACTTTTATTGAAACAGCATTAGGGTCTCTGAAAACTACTTCACAAAAGTGAATCAATAGCACCAGTTTGACCTCTACAATTGGAGGCTCCAGTATCAGCTCAGAGTGTAAATTAGCTGTGGTATTAGGGAGTACCAGCAGGAAAAACTCAAATGCCTGATCAGGTTCTTTTTAGTAAATTTGTCTAGGGCAAAATGGGCTGACTCCAACTGCAAGCTTAAAATTTGGTATTTGCAATGAAATCAGTGGCACTTTTCTCCAAACCCAGGCATTGGGGAGAGTGAACCTGAGGACAGATAGGAGTGAGATTCAGGTGGGGCTGGTGCAACAGATCTGTTCTGCATGGCTCTTAGGAAGCCATTCTAAGCCCAGGGCAGTACTCATTCTGGAGAACTCTAATTCTTGAGATTTATGAGGTCAGTTTGCTTTTGGGGGGACATCAGGATCCCCAAACTTCTTCCTAATCAACTTATTCTTTCAGATCATCCAGCCAGGAAATGATCTTCATAGGACCAAAACAGATTCTCCAGGCAACTAGGGCAAAGCCTGACGGTCTCTAATATCCCTGGACTAAAGTTGTCCTCTTTAACAATTTTCCTTATAGCTCCAAATTTGTTCAAGCAACCTGCATAACGATAACAAAAAGGCTCATATACTGGGTATCGAATCAATGAAGTTCACTCTGAAGTTTTGTGAGCAATGTCAGAAACTGCTGATCCAAATCAAAGACCCCCACCTCCACCATCCTTAAGTTGATAATGAACAAAGATGTTTTTATTAAAACCGGATTGCACAGACAGTTGTGTAATCTAAACTCTTCTAGCACTGGGGCCACTTAGCCAGCCCACACACCTCTCTGAAAAACTGTCTCCTACAGAATCAAACTAGATGAGAGACAATTTGGTAAGTGAAAACACACTAAATATGTCTTCATTCGGGGTAAAGTAGAACATTTGCCCAGGAAGCAATAATTTCTCGAGTTTTTGCTAAGGAGGTCTCTGTACCTAAGAATGCATCAGCTAGAACAGGTTACCCAAGCACCAAGCTTGTGGTGGTGCTCCTAGATAACTTGCTGAATGAAAAAATAAGTGACCATGGTACTTGAAAGTTAAAGGCCTTGGGTTCCAGTTCCAGACATGTCATAAAAGAACAAAGACATCTTATTCCTTCCCCGAGCTTCTGGATCCTCATTAGTTAAACCAAAGGGCTTGAGCTAGATCATCTCTGGTGTCCTTCTGATATGTATTAAGAGTTATTTTCCCATGACATTGTGGAATCAAAGATTGTATCATTTCAACTTAATGAGGGAGTCTGTTGATCTCCCTTAATTATCAAAAGAATTTAGCCATCCTGAAAAAATTCTGTCTCTGCAGTTTGCTTTCTGCCTCAAGGATGCGTAGGGCTGAACAGAACTACTTCCGTTTCTTCAGGTCAATGAGTCACCCAAAATAGCCTCTGGCTGATATTTCAGTCAGAAGTAGAATTTGTTGGCCTCTGATATAAAGAGAATGCAAGTGTTCTAGAAGGCCCCAGAAAGGCAGGGGGGTGTTGATAGTCAAGGAATTCTAAGGACATTTCATTACAGATGCTTTCAAAGCTACTTCATCATAATATTTTTTCTTAGTTTGCTATTTTGCAAAGACTGTTACTCCCCTTTGGTTTTAATCAGGTTAGGGCAATTTGAAATTAGTACTTGTTGCTTCAATAACCAAACAAAGGTTTTCAGAAAGAGCCAAGTTTGCCTCATAGAAGTTGAGAGTGATACACTGAAACAAGTAAAAGTAGAAGCTACTTGCCGACACACTGGTTCCACTGGTAATGCTGAAGGTAGCCCTGGGGACAGCTGCACCTATAGCCTCCAATGATGTTCTGGCAGCCATGCTGGCAGCGGTGGTTGCCTTCACACTCATCCACATCTGAAAAAGAAGTAGAGTTGACTTTAAGCCACATCAACATTGATCTCGGAGTCACTCTCTGAAGCCACAGGTATGTGCATGTGGAGGTGAATGGCAATTCTAGTGAGAATCTGTTTCCTAAAAATTATTCTACCACCCAAAACTTCAAAATATCTACTATAGAGCTTTTAATAAGTCTAAGAAGAAAAACATTCAGGGATTCCCAATAAAGTCTACAAAATAAAGATCATGTTGAAATTTGTGCAAAGCTCAAAGCATTCTGTGGGACAGCTCTATACATTATTTGTGTTTCCTTACCTGTACTAGAATTAGAAGTCAAAAGGTGTCAATGCAAAAATAAAATCCTAAAAATGTCATTTAAACTTTTAATTACCTATTAGTAGAAGAGTTATTCCTTATATGTTTAGTGCACATTGGGGAAATTCCTTTATGGCTCAGGACACAATAACCAGGAATCTAGCTATTTTTCTTGACTGAGTTATTCCCATTAGATCACATTATTAACTTAGCAGAAAAGTTTTGTTATACCTAGGAAGAGTATATTATAGCTGGGCGCCATGATGCACGCTGGTAATCCCAGTGGCTCAGGAGGCTAAGGCTGGGGGATCACAAGTTCAAAGCCAGTCTCAGTAAATTAGTGAGGCCCTAACTGAGCAACTGAGACTCTATCTCAAAATAAAATACAAAAAAAATGGCTGAGGATGTGGCTTCAGTGGTTGAATACCCCTGGGTTCAATCCCTAGTATAACAAAAGCATGTTATAAACACAACCATGCATCAATCTCTAAGGTATGGGACCTATGCAAACCAGGCAAAATGTTGCCAGCTTCAGCTGGGTGCTTCCCCTGAGCTCAGCCCTGACATCTCATAGAAGATGACGATTGAAGGTGGTGATAGCCACATAGTCCCCCTCCACAAGGGTCTGCTAGCTACACGCAACTGAGGACTCCACCCACCTTCACAGCTGGCACCACTCTGGTCAAGGGAGAATCCCCGCTGGCATTCACAGGTGAAGCTTCCAGGAGTGTTCTGGCAAATGCCCTTAGAGCCACACAGGTTGATGTCGGAGGTGCATTCATTGTTATCTATGAGAAGCAGAGGGAGAAAACAGGATTAAAATTCCCCAAAGTGCTCTTTGTTCTGTTTAAAAGAAAAGAACAGGGCTGGGGTTGTGGCTCAGTGGTAGAGCACTTGCCTAGCACATGCAAGGCCCTGGGTTTGATCCTCAGCACCACATAAAAATAAATAAATAAAATACATGTATTTTGTTCAACTACAACTAAAAAATAAATATTAAAAAAAGGAAAGGGACACAATGATTTAGAATAGGCCAAATAAGACCAATAACCCTTATATATGTCCACACACACACTAACACATTTTTCAATATTTTTGTTTTCTTATCCCAACAGCAGAGGAAATAGAAAATAATCCCTTAAGTGAATAGCTATTATTCACACAGGGCTCTTTTCTTTTCCACTTACCAATGCAGGCAGTGTGGTGCTGGGTAAATCCAGGAGGACATTTACAAGTGAAGCCACCAATGGTGTTAACACACAGGAACTGGCAGTTGTGCTGCTTAGTAGCACACTCATCAAGATCTACAAGAAAATGCAAGATGGCATTGGAGTTGGGCTGACCACACAGACAGCTGCCCCTAGGTAGCAGCCCTAAGTTTTTATTTGTAATTCTTACATGACACTGGCCAGAACACAGCCACAGAAAATGGCTAGAAATAACCTTGGTGATAAGACATTGAAAGATAAAACAAGATTTCAATCTAGACAAAATAAATAAATAAATTAATTAATTAATAAAAAATAAGATAGCTCTTTGTGTGACCCAAGGATAACCTAATTCCCTTTAGCAATGTAGGAATTTTTCAACAAAGGAATTTCAAATACATTCTAACATTTTAAACAAACTAGAAAGCGAAGGAAAAACTGATCCTGAAAAATTTCTAGAGCATTGAAAAGATGCATTTAAGTTGAAACTTAAAAAGAAATGTTGAGGCTGGAAATTAATTTGTTTAGCCCTTTTCTGTTTGCTGTTTTTAATCTACTCAAATGAAGTAGTCAAAAATTTCTGACTTCTTTGGTTAGGGATTCTCCTTTGGATAAAACAAAATTGAGCAATCCAGAAGGAAATATGGGAAAGGGAAAAACAAAAACAAAAACAAAACCCTCATCTGATATGCTAAGAGCACTTTAGAAAATGCTGACTACAATATTTATTCAACATTATTTCTCATCTCATAAACTTCCTCTATTATAACTGGGCTTCTCTCCTCATAGTCTCAACTTCTAGGCTCATTTTGAACTGCAAAAGTATTTAAAAATATCTAGCTTTTAATTGAATTTTAGTAAATTTTAAAAATTATTTTTTGTTTATATATAATAGCAGAATGCATTACAATTCTTATTATACATATAGAGCACAATTTTTCATATCTCTGGTTGTACACAGTTTTTCATATCTGTTTGTATATATAGTATGTTCACACCAATTCCTGTCTTCATACATGTACTTTGGATAATAATGATCATCACATTCCACCATCATTTCTAATCCCCTGCCCCCTCCCTTTTCCTCCCACCCCTCTGCCCTATCTAGAGTTTGTCTATTCCTCCCATGCTCCCCCTCCCTACCCCACTATGAGTCAGCCTCCTTATTATCAGAGTAAATATTCAGCATATGGTTTTTTGGGATTGGCTAACTTCACTTAGCATTATCTTCTCTAACTCCATCCATTTACCTACAAATGCCATGATTTTATTCTCTTTTATTGTGAATAATATTCCATTGTGTATATATGCCACATTTTTAATCCATTCATCCACTGAAGGGCATCTAGGTTGCTCCCATAGTTTAGCTATTGTGAATTGTGCTGCTATAAACATTAATGTGGCTGTGTCTCTGTAGCATGCTGATTTTAAGTCCTTTGGGTATAGATTGAGGAGAGGGATAGCTGGGTCAAATGGTGGTTCCATTCCCAGTTTTCCAAGGAATCTCCATATTGGCTGCACCAATTTGCAGTCCCACCAGCAGTGGATGAGTGTACCTTTTTCCCCACATCCTCACCAACACTTATTGTTGTTTGACTTCATAACTGCTGCCATTATGACTGGAGTGAGTGCAAGAATTAAAATGAAGAATCAATAAATGGGATGGACTCAAACTAAAAAGTTTCTTCTTGCAAAAGAAACAATCTGTGAGGTGAATAGAGAGTCTACATCTTGGGAGCAAATCTTTACCCCTCACACATCAGATAGAGCACTAATCTCTAGGGTACATAAAGAACTCAAAAAGCTAAGCACAAAAAAAAAAAAAAACAACAACAACAAATAATCCAATCAATAAATGGGCCAAGGAATGAACAGACACTTCTTAGAAGATGATATTCAATCAATCAACAAATATATGAAAAAAATGTTCATCATCGCTAGCAATTAGAGAAATGCAAAGCAAAACTAAACTTTCATCTCACTCCAGTTAGTAATTATTTTTAAATAGCTGTGTATTCAGACATGCTTTGTCACAAATTCAGCCACCAAGCACCCACCTCTCAGAGGGCTGACTGTTGGAGCTGCAGCTCAGTTCTAGGTCTGTTAGTGACTGCATCTGCTCCACTGTGCCTACATCCTGGCTTGTGTGACATCTGGAATGGACCTGCCCTGAGAGAACCTCCCCATGCTGTGCTCCATGGGTCAGAGAGGCTGACCCATGTTAAGGTCTCTCAGAACCCATGGACCAGCTTCCCCTCTCTTGGGCCCTAGGAACCTTGCTAAAGCAACATCACACATTCACTGATGCTCACCTGCACCAGGTGAGAGAGGAAACTCTATGATCTCTTAAAACAATGCAACTTCATAAAAGTGACACAGTTAAGAACAGCAGCACTCTATCTTTTCCCTCCTCCTTTCCTCTTAACTGGAGCCCTCCCTTTCTTTTACAGAGAAGATGCTCCCAAGTCCTTCTAGCTTCTTTCTTCACAATTTCAATGGGATATATGTCTGTACCACTTATTTTGATTTTTAGTCAGCTATGTTAAGTATGTGGAGAAATTTGGAATTTAGGAGGAAAAGGGGAGAAAGGACTTATCTTGTAAATGGATGTGTAAAAATCATATAATTGCTTTCTACATTCCTAAAGCCTTAAAGAGGGATTTACTGATGCTTTTTTTTCCTTTGTGAAAGAACATAATGACCACTATGTATTTAACTTCCATTCTTGAATCTCTTAATTGCTAGGAACTTTTTGAGGATTTTGTGCCACTGAGGTTATGAAAATGTTGAAAATTTATTTTGTTACAGATAACACACTCAATGAGAGGTATTCTTTCCCTTGAATTTGTTTCATTTACATGGATAAAATTCTGGCTCTGAGTTGTAACCTCACATTGCCTGGGACTCGCTGATCCATAAAAGAATGAGTTCCATGTTTGAGAAGAATAAAACTAGGAGCAACTTTTCATTTAAGATGGTTAGAATTTTTAGTAGGTCTCTCAACTTCCTTTCCTAAAACTACAGGATTATATAGGATTTGTGCTGTACAGGACAGTCTCACGCAGTTGCCCTTTATTTCATCCTCTCACATGCCTCTTAACTCAGACACAGGAAAGAGGTCCAGGGCCTATTTCTCACTGCTCTCAACCCCAACTCCACCCCATCCTTTATCTTCCCTTACTTCTCTGGGAAAATGCAATAACTCTTGTTCTACCATCAGGTCTACGTTTCTTTCTCCAAACCCCTCATTTCCCAAATATATCCTTAAGAATAACTCATTTATGCCACTCACTCAATATGGAGTTCTTATTGTTGAGGAAGATATTTACAGGAATAAATTTACACAAAAAGAATTTGCAAAGGGTAACTTCTAGTGGAGAAGGGATTCCTGCCCCGAGTTGTGCTGTTTCTTAATTTTTATCCTTCAGGTAAGCTCCTAGAAGGCAGGAATGGTTTTCATTTGCAGAAAAAATCTGGACATGGTGTTTAATTAATCAGGCACAATGTCTTCTGGGATCGTGGCACTGATTATTCTAAAGCTGTACTTTGCTGGAGATTGAGACTATATAATTTTTGAATAATTAAGACAGCATAACTGCAATAAATAGAAAGCAGAGAGGAGGTAATCAATTAAGAATCGGCCTCAACAGAGAGTCTTAGAGAGAGGTTATAGCCATCTCTGAGACTCACATGAATGGCCCCTGGGAATTTAACAAATATATGAAAAAATGTGCATCATCACTAGCAATTAGAGAAATGCAAATCAAAACTACAATTTCATCTCACTCCAGTCATAATGGCAGCTATTATGAAGACAAACAACAATAAGTGTTGGCAAGGGTGTGGAGAAAAAGGTTTACTCATACACTGCTGGTGGGACTGCAAATTGGTGCAGCCAATATGGAAAGCAGTATAGAGATTCCTTGGAAAACTGGGAATGGAACCACCATTTGACCCAGCCTGTAGTATGCTGTTTTTAAGTCCTTTGTCTATACACAAAGGACTTAAAAACAGCATACTACAGGGACACAGCCACATCAATGTGTATAGCAGCACAATTCACAATAGCTAAACTGTGGAGCCAACCTAGATGCCCTTCAATAGATGAATGGATAAAAAAATGTGGCATATGAATGGCCCCTGGGATGATTGTGGGTGTCCAGTGAGGTGGATGCTGCCACTACTCCTCTGCAACCTCCCTCTCTTCCTATAAAGGCACTACCCCCAGGGAAGAACCTCTTGCTTATAGAGCAGAGGTCTTTTGGCTTGTCTATGGATTCCTCCTAGGCACAAGGAATGGGATGATATGGCAGGTGAATGGGCAAGGGGATCAGGAAGGGCAAATTCTACTTTACCTTTGCAGCTTCTTCCATCCTCTTGCAGAATGTAGCCTTTCGGACAGGAACACTGGTAACTCCCTTCTGTGTTTTTGCAGATAAAATTGCATGGTTTGGGAGCCTGGTTGCACTCATTCAGATCTATGGTTAAAGAGATACAGTGTGACTGCCCATCTAAACAGACGTCTAAATGTTCAACATTTACAGGGTTTAATAAAGAAATAAACTCCGTGTTACCTTTGATCACGGTCCTACCCTTTCCTATGAAATAACACAGTTTGTTAAGATTTTTAGTTGGGGAATTTTCCTTTTTTTGCCATAATCTAAAATTTCCACTCAGGAAAAAACCACCAGAATTTGTGATAGAGGATAATTCAATACTGGTCTTCTATCTCAACTTTAAAGATTAATACTAATTCTTATGTCATGAAACTTAAAGCCACATAGAAATGTTGAAATATGGTTGTCGGGGGCCACCCTGAACAGGAACTGAGCACACCCTCTTAGCCTTGAGTAATGGGCTTGTGGAACTGCATTGCACACAGTGCGAGGGGAGGCAGGTGGGCCTCACCTTCGATAGGCAAGGAAGTGCAGTTCTTGGAGTGGGCATCAACCAATGGGACTGCGCTACACCCCTGTGTTTGCTGTAACACAATCCCTTGCCTTATTTGGGTGGAATTTTCTATCCAATGTCTTTCCCCTAAATAAAAACAAGGGTTTTGGGTGCACTCACTCTCTTGCCTCTTGCCTTCCCTGATCCCCTTGCCCTCCAGTGTGGGAGATCAGGTCTCAGAGCCATCTTTGACCCCTGAAAAAGGTATTTCTGTGTTTGTGTGGTCTTTTTGTTGCCAGCCCAATTCACATGGAGTGACCCTGCCTGCGCAGGATGTGGGCGATATATGGTTGTTCATAAAACCTTTTGTTTCCATGGAAATATTTGAGTAGCATCTTTATTTTCTGAAAGGACTCTGTATTTGTGAATTTTCTTCTTGAATTGTAAAAAGTCCATAAAGTTTTCTTTCCTTCTTTGTATGTGAACAATGGATTTGAATGATTTGAGTTCTTTGGATTTTGTTTAGAGCACTCACCGACACAGGAAGTCCCAGTTATATCTGGAGTATAGCCAGTTTTACAGATACAGTGATATGATCCTCTGTCATTGACACATTCTCCATTTCGGCAAACATCATGAATAACCTTGCATTCATCAATATCTGTAAGTTAATAAATATAAATTTAAATAATAAAGATATTATTATTAAATAGCCAGCATGACTATATAGGGGTCACTTCAGTATAAATTCTAACAGATTGTGTTGAATTTATATTATTGTCCTACCAAATTAAACCAAAGGGATGACAGCATAAATTACATATGCAATAGTGGTTATATTGAAATGCAGACTAATATCTTCATGAGACCATTGTGACAAACTAATCAGGCTAGAGGAAAACTTTTAAAAATAATTGCTCTTCTAAATTTATATTGTTTTTCTCTTCTGGACCCCTCAAACAACGCCCCACTTAGACACATGGGTTTTTTGCTGTCCTCTGCCATCCAGCTTGCCCACTGCTGACACGTCATAATCAAATCACAGCAGTGGGCCCTTTTGATAGGGAAACTCCATTCCCCCTCTAATACTGCATGTTCAGAATAAAAAAGAAAATTCTTTTACATTCTCCCTGTTGTGTTTGAAGTTAATTCTGAAGAATATCTAATTATGTAATATTGGGGAAATGAGATAAACTTGCTTCCTTTGGTGAGGAAGGAGATGAACCAGGGCTCTGGGGTGGAGGAGAGACTCTTATTCAGGGCTCCACCCGTTGACACGGTCAGTGTGCATTGCTGAGCATTAAAGCCACTGTTCTTCACCTTTTGACCCATCTTTCTCCTTCCTGTGTGGTAGGGTGCCAAGACAAGTAGTTTGCACACGAGTTATCAGTCCCTGATGGCCAAATAACCATTCTATATCAATGGCTGGGTGTGCCTGACCTTTCCAAGTTTACTCTGAAGTGTCATTTAGCACACTCTCTTTGGTCTCAGGAAATGAGTCTTTTCCACCACCTCATTTTGACATCCTCCAAAGAAGCATAAATTGCTTTTGGGCACTCCATCCTATCTGTCCACTTCTGTCTTTTACCACACCCAGTTTCACTAGTCGGCTTTCTGCCACATCTTTCTAACAGAAAAACAAAACCTTTTAAAACTCTTTTCTTTCTTGAAAACCTACAATTTCCTCCTCCCAAGGAGCTCAGTAAAACAAAACAAACCCAGTAAAAAACAGCAATAACAATGACAAAAAAAAAAAAAAAAACCCAACTCTCATTTTCTCAGTCCTTTTATGAACTAAGAACCATTGCTAAACATGGAAATACACAGTAACAGGCCTGAGACACTGAACAGCCTCCTTACCTCCTCCTGGTTGAAGCAGCTTGTGCTTAAAGATACAATTGTTCTAATTGCTGGCATAACGTCATTATTTATAATTTTGATGCTATATGTTTTAGATAATTTTATGAGTCAAAATACATATTTATTGGCGGACTGGATTTAACAATCCCATATGTCAAAAGATTTATCTAAAAAATTACCTGAGTAACCTACAACTGATTTACAGAAAACTTCTATTTAAATAGTTGAAGATTCTTGCTATGCAGAGGCAGGGGTCCAAGCACACACAACTTCATCTAGTGGACCACTGACACTTTGGCAAATGAACTTGAATGTCTAAAACACTATAATGAAGAGTTCTTATTAATCTCAAATAAGCAACTCAACCTAGGCCCCATATCATAGATTACACATTCTCATCTGTATTTCACAGAGAAATAGTTTCCTTGAAAGTACTTTTGCATGATAAATCAAGTACCTGCTCCATTGGTCATGAATCCTCGGCCATGGGGACAGAGTTTCTTGAAAGCCACGGTGCCCTGGAAAGGGCAGATCTCACAGTGGGGACCCCAACCTCTCCCTCCGTCACAGCAGCACTCAGACTTGGTAACGGGGTTCCTGTTGCTCGAGCCGATCTGACACATGTTTTGCAGCACCTCTGTGAAGCAGTACCCTTCCCGGTTGTCTGGAAGGTACATTATGTAGCAAAGAGGATTTAGAGAATTTTATGAGCATACTCGGGTTTTAAGAATTTGGTCAGATATAAAAACCAAAAAGAATGTAACACTTTACCCTGGGCAAGAAGGGGCGAGAAGGGAAAGCTGGAGACAGCAGTGAGAGAGAAAGGATGACGTCTGAAGGAAACAAGACAAGAAATTCAGTAAATTGGCAGAAAGACATCGGCCTAGACAAGCTTATAACTCTATGTGCTCCCCAAAAGATGGAGAAATAGCCTTAATAGTCATGCTATTGCAAGAGGGGCAGAGAAACTTGGAAATGGAGGCTGGTCACCAAGGGCTCAACAAAGGCAGCCAACAAAGAAATTCCAAGCAAGTGATTCAGTGATACAATTAGTAAAGGAAGAATTTAGCTGCAGGGTGGTGCTTAGCCCAGGGGACAATCACAGTCACTAAGTCATCTCCAAAATATGAACATTTTAACCCTTCCTCAATTTTGACATTTTCTCTTGTTTTCCAAGCAGAGACCCGGGTCTCAAGCATCCCAGTGTGGGGTGGAGGTACTCACCCAGGCACTCATCTTGGGTGGGGCTGGGGGTGAATCCATCATTGCACTCGCAGGTGTAGCTCCCCAGGGTGTTGAGGCAGCGCCCGTTCTCACAGATCCCTGGCTTGGTCTGACACTCGTTCTCATCTGTTTGGTTTCATCAAGGGCCCAAAAAAAAAAGAGTCAGCTGACTGTTTTATAGAAAGATGGATTCCTCTTCTTCCTCATTTCTGTCTCCCCTAAGCTCCTTGCACAGAGATCCTCTTACCGACACAGCCTTCTCCATCAGGTCTCCGCTGGTACCCAGGCCCACAGATGCACATATATGTGCCAATGAGGTTCTTGCATTCCATTTGCTTTTCAGTACATTCATGTTTTCCCTCTTCACATTCATCCTCATCTGTAAAGAATGCATAATCATAAGTTCATAAAAGAAGTTGCATAAAAATGCCTGCCTTTTAAACTGAACAGTAGTAAGTAAGCAATTTTCATCTATGTTATTTCAGCATTGGCCTTATTTCCTTCATTATTTCTTGAACGCTGACCTCTTAATAATGGGAAGGAGTCTTCTAACCACCTTTGAACTTGAAGTAATTGCTCCCTAACCAACAGATAACCCCTTCAGAAGCATGATTCTAATCATGCCTTTCCTCTATTCCCTTCCTTGTTTACATTTCTTTGTTGAAGCATTTTGATTCTTTTTGACTAAAGGTCTTGTTATTATATTATACTATTTTATAACATAATGATAATATAACAGCATTATAGTCACAACATATGATAATATGTTATTATATAAGCATAATGGATTATGATATAATAAACCCAAACTTCCATTATACAATAGTTATAACATGATATGCTATAATTCAGTCTTATTTTAATATTGTCAGATTCATTAATATGATATAATATTTGGGATAATAAAAGCTTTGTTTGTTATATGTGGATGAAAAGACAAGCATCCACAATATCTTATTTTCCACTGGTTCTTCTCTCTTTCATTTCCTTTTTTTCTGGGGTTGGCTGGTCTTCTTTGCTCTTTACTTTCCATTGTGTTGCATTTCCTTCTTTTGTTACTCTTCCCTTGAATGTGTTCTGAGCTAAGGAATTTTGACTTTATCCTGCATGTGATCAGGAGCTCCCACTTAGGAAATCTCCCCATTCTCCAGCATAATTGGATTGAAGCCACCTGAGAGAACAGGTGTCTGCTCATTTAAGACCTTGGGAGGAACACACTGGAGCTCTTCAAGGGCCAGGTGCAGGATTATCCAGGTTTGCATAATGCAGAATAGTCAGAGCTTTGGAAACTGCATGTGTAGTATTTTTAATGGATGTGGTTTAAGTAGGGTAGATCCATGTGCTAGCCCATTTTTGGAACACAATATCCATTGGTGAGGGGGGATATCTTCTCTTTGTTTTCTCATATACTCCTTCCTTCATAGCCTTGGATCATTGTGTCTATATGACCCCCATAGCACTTATCACACTGTATTATGCTTACTTATTTATATCTTATCTCATATTGCTTCATATTGATGTGAAAAAATTTTTCCCATGGACGTGGGAAAATATTTTTTCTTTATATCTTCACATCTGGTGGAATGACAGGCAATTTCAGGCAGGATCTGCACAGTGAACTGACAAAGGAACTGCAGTGCTAGAGCTTAGGGAAAAGGTGGCAGGGACAACCCCTAAATTATCCATGGCCTGTATGTTTACAAATTCCCAGCTCTCCTCTACCAAGGAAAGCTTTGGAGGGACATCTCTCATCATAGATAGCATTAGAGCTTCCTGGCTTAGCTGAGCTTGAACGTGGATATCTCACCTTTGCACATCCTCTTGTCTTCTCTCAAAACATATCCAGTGGGACATTTGCATTCATAGGACCCATAAGTGTTCACACATCGGAAGGCACAGAGCAGAGGATTCTGGGCACATTCATTTATATCTGCAGGAGAAAATAATGGATAATGGACATCAACAGCAACAGAAGAAGAAACCTACTCTAATCAAAAGTCAAAATTGTCATAAGCCTGGATGATTTCCAGGAAATTATCAAATGAATTGATTATTATATTTGGTATAAGTAGGGTGATCAAACATACAGTTTTGTTTGTTGTCCTGGTGTAATTATTAATGGTTATTTAGGTGGATGAGAAATCATAAGTCACCCTCATCCAGGGGACTTTTCTGAATTTATGGCTTAGAAAACTCAGGCTAACCACCTACTACCTCCTACAGTTATATGGAATTGGGATCTGTTTTGCCCCATTTAGTCAAAACCATTGTGTCGGAGCAGCAGCTGATCCCTCTAATATTGTTAACTGCCTCTCCTCATACCAAAAGGTTCCTGTTTGAGATAACAGTGATTCTTCTGCTCAAGAAAAAAAGCATTCTGGATCACTATATTCTTACAGAGAGACCTAGATCACAGAGAGGTCTTGGTTACAGCCTTAAATAGATAAGAATGACTTCATCATTAATAGACAAAAGTGATTTCAGGGTTTAGAACCATTAGAATATGTTTTTGAAAAGGAGGGTTAAGCAGACCACCTTGATGATCCTGTTGCTCTCCAAGACCAATCTAACTGACTGAGAATATATTGATAGCCCTGATCAGGTTTTAGTCAAAACCTTTAAAGACTCACCAACAACTCTGAAAATGGGTATTGATGGTCTTTATCTGTGATGAAGAGCTCCCTTTAACACCAACTTGGCCAGGTACCTCCCCACACCCTACTTCATTTTTTTCGAAGGCTAGTGAATTCAACTTGAGAGGGTATTAGATCACCTGGAAGATCTCCAGACCCCACTCTAACAGTTTCTTATCCAGTAGAGATCAGAGGCTGACATTTTGTGTTTCTAGCAAGTTCCCAGGTGAGGCTGAGGTAAATGGTCCAGACACCACCCTTGGAGAACACCACTCTTCCAGACCTGCCTGCCCCTTTCTTCTTTCTATACATTCTACCAGGCTCAATGATGAACAGTTTGAGATGAGAGGCTTTGGCAACCTCATGCTGTGACTGCCTCCAGATAGCTATAGGATGTTGTGGTTATCTCGGTGTGCAAATGTTTCTACAAATAGAAAAGAAGAGAAAAGGAGACAAGAAAAAGAAAGTGATCAAAGGAGACAAAGAAAAAGAAGAGGAAATAGAAACTAAGACAGAAGATGGTATATAAGACAGGAGCTGTATCCAAATACAAGTAGTGGGGACACACCAACCAGAACTCTGTGTGATATACAGTGTAACTTATGCCTTGGCTCACCTACATCTTTCTTTGATGCTCTTCAGAGAGAAGGCCCCATAGAGAAGAAATGATGGAATGGTCCATCAGGTCCACATGATTTTTATTCTACACATTTTGCCTGGTACTTAATATTAAAGAACTTCATCAACCAAATTGTTCCTATTATCAATACACCTACCCACCTACTGTGTTTAAGAGATTTACCTTCACATGTCATCATTGGACCAGGCTCAAATCCTTCCTCACAGGTACACTCAAATCCTCCAATCACATTCTTGCAGGTTCCATTTCCACAGGGATTGCCCACAGAACATTCATCGGTATCTGCAAGTGACCAAGAGTATGTCCAAAACATGATGCACTGAGATGAAATGAGCTTGGATTCAGATATTCCTTTTCATTCTATCAGAGCACTCTGGTCTATAATATCTTATCTCATTCTTATTCTATTCTTACAGGGAAGGAATTTGCATATCTTTGATCACAGGTTTGTAGGTGAAATTTGACTTGCTCTGTGGCACTGACAGTGAGCATACCTAAACTTCTGGTCCTTATACTGCCTTTCTGCATGTCTCCAGTCTCCCACATTATAAAGAAGTGCTATCTTCTCCTGGAGGTGGATGCCCTAATGGTTAACACAAGGCTTCTATAAGCAGTCAGAAGTTTCTGCTTGTTTAAAGATAGAAATACATCTCCAGTTCAGCCCTACATTACATCACTCTACAAGAAGCTTTAAACATGGTGGATTCTTGCCAGATATAAAATAGAAGACTAAACTTACGCAAAATAAGAGACCAGAGGTTAAGCAGAATTAATACACTGGATAAAATCAAGATTCAAGCAGATTTTGTTGATTCCGTTAAAACCAGATGGTTTACATTAGGCAGAAGAAAGGCTAGAAAAAAATATATTTAGGGTATGACCTCTCTAAACAACTGTAGAGAGAGAAGACATCTTAGCAAGGAGACATAAAAAATATATATGCCCCCTAACCCATCCACCTGGAGTATTCTGTCCTTGATGCTGACGTATCCCTTGGGGAGAGTATCTTCCCTTGGGAAAGGAAAGATTTTATAGAAATAACACTGTTATTTTAGCAATCCAACATTCAGAAAAGTGGTGGACTATCATAGGGTTACATCTTATGTTGGGGTCCTCAAGTCAGAGAGCGAAGGCAAGAGGAGGACATCGGAGAGAGATCCAAGGCAATGGGTTTCATTATGCGCATGAACTTGAGTACTAACTGAAGACTCCCAAAGGAAAGTGTTGACAAATGGGCTTTTGTTCTGCCACTAATTCACATTTCACAGTCAAGAGTATTATTTCTCCTTCAAGTTGATAAAAATGACAATATCATTGCATTTTAGAGTGCAAAGGTAATTAGAAATAAATTAGTTCATCTGCATAATACTACATTCCGAGGCCTAGAAAGGCTTAAGAACTTGCCTGAATTCTCTTGCCTTAGCTGGGGCTGAAATCCTCAAACCTGTTTCCTTGTGTGAAGGAGCACTTTTTAATTTACACAAACTCTGAGCACTTTTGCCACTGTTAAGTCAGGTTACACCGAATTGCTTTGGAATTCTTTGATAAATAAAAACAACACTTGGATTTAACTTGTAGTTAGTCTGGATTAAGAGTCAGAGGTCCGCCACAGAAGCTATTCTTTGAAATTTTAATAAGAAGGTTAAAGCAAGAGGAATTTAAACTGGGCCTTTCATATTACTCAATGTATAAAATCCAGATAGATTTTGTATTTTACATGTTAACAGAATGAGATTATTGACCATATATATATATATATTTTGAATTTCATAAAGACTTTCATTATGGTGTCATCCTATCCTCTCTCTCTTAAGACATGTCCTGTGTCTGTCTTCCTTATGAGATGGTGAGGTCTGTGTCAGGAAGGACCTTCTCTGCTCGGTTCACTTCAGCAGCCCCAGAGCTTAGCATTGTGGGGGGCAAATGACGGAGACTTAGCTATGTGTTCTAAGTGAAGGAAACATGAATGGAAAGACGGACCTAAAGTGCCATGTTGGTAGTTATACTTCCCAGTATGAATGCTGTGTAGCTTAATTTTTAATCTGCAACATCCTAATGGAAGAAACTGACTGATTACTCACCCACACATTCATTCCCTTCTAGAATATAACCAAAGGGACACTCGCAGCGATAGGAGCCGTCTGTGTTGATACATTGCCCATGTTTACAGACATCAGGTTCTTTGCACTCATCCATATCTTAAGGGAAGGAAAAAATGGTGAATAAAAAGGTATTTTTTCTTAACAAAAAATAAGTTATGATCATTGCAGTTTAACCAATACATATTTGTGTCAAATATAATTGGTATCTGAATGAAATAACAAAAATGTGGAGCTTAACTTTTCAAGACAGATGTGGAAAAATAAGAACTGGAGAAAGGCAAAGAAGAGGCTAGCTGAGAATACAGAAATGTTGAGAATCTACCACAAGCTACTCACCAACTGCTGAATCATCAGGTCCCACAATGATCCCACTTCCATAGGGACAGATCTGGCGGAAAGCCTCTGCATCGGAGACACAAGCTCATTAACAGACTAGTGGCAATTAGTCACAGGCTTTCCCCCAAGCATTTTGTAATAGTAAAATGGCCGCATGCTGCACATACTGAGAAGTAACAAATAAGATAGACCCAGAAACCCAGGGAAGTTAACAAGACTCCCAAAGGTATGGTGCCTACTCCTTAGGCATCTCTGATTCATAACCAAGAAGATACCTAGCCCCTGTGAGAAAATGAATTTTAATGAACATTCTAATTATACCTCAAATTAAATTGTCTTATTCTGTGAGCCTATAATCTTAATTATTTCACGGCCCTTTTGTACATGGAATGGTGCAGAGAAATAGAGACGTCAGACGTACCATCAGGCTCCGTGGGACATAGCTCACAGGGATCTCCCCAGCCTTCTCCCTTCAAGGCACAGCAGCATTCCTGTTTGGAGTGATTTCTGGATTTGGGGGATGAACACTTGCCTCCTTCAAACTTCGCATAACAGTAGCTCATTCGCAAATCTGCAGCATAAATTCATGATATCCTTCAGTTACTTTTCTACTGAAACTTTGTTGTATAATAGTCAATAGGAAACAACCTACCAAGTCAAATATGTTCTCTCATTACTATAGCAATACTCCATAAGTGACTAAGTGCCTTAGCCGAGATGGTTAAAGTCCTGGGTAACATCTGATGAACAAACCAATGCAGTTTTAATCTTATTATTTCTTGTTTCAGCCAGTATGTCAAAATAATCTGATGTGGATAATAAAATCCAACAATGTCAGTTTTCAAAACTGATATCCATTAGTGACTTCAGGATTGGAATGTTCACAGATGGAATCATTCAGAAGATCCCCTCATGATAGCTATGCTTCCACGGGTTTTCATATAACACTTGGCAAGCACATAGGGTAAGAAAGACTTATGGTCCTAATATGTAGGTGATAGCACACTTTAGTTGTCGATTCTGAACCTCCTAAGCTGTGGAACCAAAACAAAAACCCCAGTTCACAGGTGTAGAGCAAGTAAAGAAATGGCAATTTTGTGGATTGTCGAAAACAACATAAAGGTCAGTCACTGAAGTAGCTGTTGGGGACAAGCTGCAAGTGGGGCTTTCTGCAGATTCTACAAACACATGCACACATGGCCACATCAGTTAAATTTTCAACAGATGTTTGTTTAGCTCAACAGAGCGGGAAGGAAGGAAAAAGGAGGGCAGAGCTATAGGTGGGTGGGAGTAGAACAATCTTTCTTTCAAAGAACATACATATTTCTTTAATATTGATTATTGCTTGGTGACTCCAAGGAAGATGGGATCTCTTTCTTAAAAAATTCTCCAACATTTTGCTTGACATAATTTTGGAAACTGACTTTTCCATTCTTACAGAACAAATTGGGTGATTCTAAGAAGTGAGCTCATCCAGTGGTCTGGAATGTGTTTTCGTTCAAGCTCGACTTCCAAGGCCTTGCACAACTCCTCTCATTACACAAAGGCTGCAATCTGCAGGCATTAGGGAAATGCTTTCATATCCATTTTCTTAAATGCTGACTATCTCTGCCTTCTTCATTCTCTCCCATGATTGTTTTCCAATCCCAGGAAGCCTACTGTGTGTGAGAACCACCTGTGCAATTATGTTAAGGCAAGTTCACCAGCCTTAATTACAAAAGCTAAAAACACAGTTGCTACAGATCGTGGAAGAAAAATCTTCATGAGTTAAATTTAAAAATTATCTATGGATCTATCTATCTTTCAAACTTTGTTAGTCAAATTCAGTTGGCCTCCCCAATGAACTTGTTCACCTCTTCCTGGCTACCCACTATTCCAGAGAAATCGTCTCTGCAGTTTCCACTCCACTTCCCACCTGCTGAGGTCAGTTTCTAACAGGCCCCCTTCAGTGAACTACCCTTTTGAAGATCAAGAGTGATAAAATTTAGTCCTTGTTCTTCAGCATATCTGCCACCCATGTTAACTTTGCTGAGAAACTTGAAGATTTAACAAACTTTTATTTCTTGGAGGACACTTTTTGGTTTCCTTTATTCAAGTTTTTGTTGTTGTTGTCATTAGAGTTGCTTTATTATTTATGCCCAGGACTGTCAACAATTTTATAAAACTTAACTCTCCCCTTTGTCTTCTACTTTGTTGTATTTCTATTAAGCCTAGATCTATTCATGTTCTACTGCTGAGGTGTTAAAATTCCCTCTCTTTTCCTTCAATTGCTGACCTTATTCCAGACCCCTGCCCTATCTTCCCCACCCCATTTCACTGTACCACCCTAGGCCCAAATCTTGGATTTAGATAGATTTAAATGCATGAAGTTTCAAGTCAGTGTAAGTGACAAATTCCCTTCATTAAACTTTGCAAGTGGGAGTGGCTCATTTACACCTGTGGTCTCCAGGAACAGTATCTGTCCACCTGAGTGCCATGGCATTTGCTGCTTCAAAAATATAATCCATGGTTCTGTGGAATTTTCTCCCCGGCTCCTAATTTGTCATCTTACAAGAAAAACCCAGGCCTTAGTTTCCGGGCTCCAGCAAAATCCGCGCTCTGTGGGAGATTTACTTTTGCTGGTGGTGGTTCTCTAGACTGGGTTTGTTAATCAAAGGTGCTTGCATTGGGAAGGAGAGCCTTGCTGGCACAGGTAGGTACTTCAGGGCTTGCTAGGCCGCCTGTTTACCAGTCCATCTGCAAAGAGCCCTCACTGACCTCTGAAATTTCTTCAGAACTACGAAAGTCACTTTCCCTGCTTGCATTCCTCCACTCTGGCTCTGCCTCCTGGAGCTGAGCATGTGGCAGGGCTGCTCACAGCTGGGCTGATTCTCCCTGTAATGTCAGCTTGCTCTGTGACAGGCCAGTGCAAATTGAATTAATAGCCTCAGCGTTTCCTCTGGGCTGCCACATCGGCAGATTCACACCTGGTTTCTCACTGCTTTCTTTCCAAGCCCGGGCTGAGCCAAAGGCACACACAAATAAGGGAGCCGGAGCTAGACTTTATCTGGGCTGTCTGTGCCATCCATACAGAATATCTGCTTGAATCAAGCTCCACCCTACTCACCACCCTGAAATCCATGTGGACCTCTGATAGGGACCTACAAGACCAAACTAACCAAAGGACTCTCAACTCTGGATTTATGAATGACCAACTGAAAGGTAAACAGCTAATCAGACAGAATAATAGTAACAAGGGTCTATAGAGGACTCAGAAACTAACAAAGCTTTGTCACATATTCAATAAGATCAGTTGGGCAGGTATTACTATTGTTTGAAATGAGGAAACTGAGCTCCCAAAACATTAAAGGACTTGCTCCAGGCTAAAACATGGTACGCTGGGCCCCCAAACTCAATTTTTGGAATCTTAAACGATACCCAGCAACTCTTATGTGGTAATATGGAAGTAAGAACAAAAATACCCACATACACTAAACAACAACAGAAAACTCTAACTCCACACCAAAAACCATTGGTAGGGAAAAACAACAACAACAACAACAAAAACCAACAAGACAACAACAAAAACAACAAAAATGTGTATTTCTGGGTCCCCTGGAATTCATGAGACTTAATTTGTATATGTGGATAGCCATCTAAAAATCCCATTGTTTAGAAACAGCTAAGGTGTTTTCTGAGACTTAAGTATATATTATGTCATGTTTAAGTTCAGGCTCTTTTTGATTTGTTTTTTAATTTGAAAGTCAACCTGGTGAACCTTGAAAATCTTTACTGAAATAGTTGACACATAGTATTCTTGAAAATGGACTGTGACTCAGCAAGAATCCTGGGCCCTTCATATATATTTTTCTGCTCTTTTAGAGAATTTGTGATGTAGGGGATGGACACCTGATCCTGAGGGCACATGGGTGAATCTGCATATTTTTCTGTCTGAAGGTCTAGGTTTGCATCCACAGTTATGCAGGGCAAGTGTGGCTGAGTGTCACCTAGGCTTTAGTATTTCAGTGGCTCCTGGTGATACTCCACTGATAGGTTTATCATCATCCGTGTTCTTAGGGGCAGAAGGGGTTTAAGTACTGAGACAGTTTAAGCAATCATACTTGATGGATGAGTTTTTAATCTTAAAAACCTTAAAAATTAACCTTCTAATATATGGTTATCATTAGACCTTGGTGAATGAAAACTCTCCATCTTCCCATTCACAAAGAATCAGAGCTTTGCCATGTTAAAAATGGAAGACCACAACAAATAAACACAGGATAACAAACCTCTGAAGCCTTCAAATGCATTTACCTTGGCATCGTCTTCCAGTAGAGGACAAGGAGAACCCTTCTGGACACAGACATTTGAAGCTGCCTTCAGTGTTACTGCATGTGCCCAAGGCACAGATTTCTGGCTCCTCCACACACTCATCAATATCTAAAAGAATTACACGTGTCAAACAAAGTCAAAGTAAAATGGAGACACCATCAGGTACCAAATGCAAAACGTACAAGAACAAAGTGCAATGGAACTTCAAAATTTCCAATAATGAAAGCTTTTCCCTGTGTCATAACACTGTGAGCTGAACTTCTAAGTTGTGGTGATGTTTTAAAAATTAGTTTTGATCGTTCTTGATGTAAAAATGGTTACCTGCGAAGGTCTTCTAAGAGGTGCAATGACAAATCTCTCACTGGTTGCTTAGTTAATTGAAAAACTGGAACAATACTGCCCTGGGCTAAGAAAGCGGCAAGAAACTCCACTTCACCACTATACAGTACACAGAAATTCTTCTTTCCCCCTTTTTTACTTCCTTTTGCTTAGGATTGAACCTGGGACCTCACACGTGCTGGGTTACCACATGTCCTACTTTGCTTGGGAGACTCTCAGCTTATACTTGTTAACCTCACTTCATCATTGATAGTGCCCTTTTTCACTTCCAAAATTGCCTCAATTTGGTCTATAAATTGCATGATCACTTTGCTTTTAGAAAAAGTGTGGCCAGTCTCTCTGAAAAAAAATCACTCATCACATCTCCCTCCCCAACTTTTTGCAGGAATTTGCAGTGAAGAAATATTTAAATTGAATCCCGAGCCATTCTCTTTTGGGGAAAGTTTTTTTCTATCAAAATATGAAATATCTTGCTTGGTGCAGTGGCTCACAACTGTAATCCCAGCAGCTCAGGAGGCTGAGGCAGGAGTATCACCAAGTTCAAGGCCAGCCTCAGCAAGTGAGGAAGGCTAAATTAGTGAGACTAAAAAGGGCTAGGAATGTGGCTTGGTGGTTGAGAGCCCCTTCTTTCAATCTCCAGTGCCATAAATAAATAAATAAATAAATAAATAAATAAATAAATAAAATATCTCTTATATCAAGGGACTCTAATTTTAATGTGCTTGTGCCAATAGTTCTGCTCATGTTAAAATGTATTTGCATTACATGACTTTATTTGTAAAACATCCAGCTCAGGAAAAGTTAAGAAATTAACTTATTATCTTGATTTCATATGGTAAATAACACAATTAGATATTCTAGAAATATCTATGCAATTCAAAGTAATCATCTTATACAATGCAAAGTCAGTTTTTCCATCACTACATATTATCAGATTGTTTTTAAAATTGTATTATATTCCTTGTGGTTTATTAATGAACTCAACTGCTCTCAATTGAATTATTCTAATCCCACACACCCTCCATTCCCACATCCAACCTTTTCTGTAAAAATGCTCAAATATTTATTTTTGGTTGTTGTTTTTGTCATTGGTTAATTCTTTTTCTTATAGTAGAAATTAGCTTGTAGGTGCCAGCTTTTTAATAATGAGAACAAATATTGTAGAGTGGGCAGATCTGTTGACCATTTAAGAGGTCACTTTCCTTTCTATATATTTTTATTCTGTTCAGATAGGGACATTATTCATTAATTAAAGAGTAAATAAAATCAGTCTTTAATAAAAGTAATATAATACTTAATAAATTTCATTTAGACTTAATTTGGACAAAATATTTCCATTTTTAATATATCACCACTTGACAGTGATATTAATTGGATATAAAATAAAATTCCTCATCGACAAATATTAAGAGTAGAGAAAATGTAAATTTTCTGATTTCACTCTGGAATTTATTTAGTCACTCATATAAAATGTTTACATATAAAGCAAACTATTATGTTATGGTTATGGTTTGTAAATATTTAAAACTGATAACTATTTTGAGCTCCATATGATTAGAAGAAATAAAATATAAAAAAAGAAAGAAAAAAAAAGAAAATGGGTACTCATTGTGGATGAGTTTAAAGACTGGTGAGTTAGCTGACTTCTTGAAAATCCATTTAACCCTGTGTATTTATGAAGTTCTGACAATTATTACTATTAACTTAATGCCATGACATGTGTTGAGAGTAAAGGAATGCAAAACTACAAAATTTACTAAGAATTTATTTGTAGTAACACATTTCCACTGCTCTATAGGTTAAAAAAAATGAGAAATTCTATAACCACTTTCATTCAATTTCAAATGTGGTCACTTAAAGATTTTAAGTGGGTTCAGGAGTTATTATTAGTTTTCACCTATTGCCACTTAAAAACATACGGTTCAAGTATACCGCCAGAGGAACACAGCATGTTCATAAGCTGTAGAAGAGCACAACAAAAAAGAATCAAGGTCATATGACCAGCCATATGACCAACTACATCAGAGATTAGTACAAGGATAAGCTACTTCTGTCTCTCCAAAAGGATGAAACTATATCTACCTTTTGACTTTGGATTTTTTAAAATAAAGTATTTAAAAATGAAAACACCATTACAGAAAGGCTACTGTGGTGATTCTAGTACGATACCCAAATGCAGCTCATTTCCAAGCATGGATAACTCTCCTACCTTCACACTTGTCATTCTGCAGACTGTATCCAGGGGGGCAAATGCATCTGTAGGACCCATCCAAGTTTTGACAGGTTCCTGGTGCACATTTTCCCGGTTCTAGAAGACATTCATTAATATCTGCAAAGTAAAGGGAAAAAGAAGGAAAGGTTTCTTACGGGCATGATTTCTACCAAGCAATTCAAATTCAAAGAAACTGGAATCAAATAAAACACAAACATAAAGCTAATTAAAGTCCACAATTCTACCAAAGAGAAAAATAAATAATTCAATTAAAAAATATCAGCTTTCCAAGGTATATAATAACCATATTTTATTCTATCTACCACAAATTAAATGTATCTTGGAAAATGTAGTATATGAAAAGTCAGTGAGTACAATGAATTTAAGGGCACACAAAAGATTATATGACCCAGGCACAGTGGTTCACGCCAGTAATCCCAGTGACTTGGGAGGCTGAAGCAGGAGGGTCACAAATTCAAAGGCAGCCTCATTAATTTAGCTACCCGCTAAGCAACTTAGCTCTGGAAATGAAAAATAAAAAGGCTGGGGAGGTGGCTAGGTGGTTAAGTGTCATTGGGTTCTATCCCTGATTCCAAAATAAATACATAAAATAAAATAAAATAATATGAGCATACTACAAAAGTATTTGAAATAAACAGATAATAAATAGAACTGCAACTGCTTAATTATTGATTTAAACAGTTAATTGTTTTTATTTTAAGTATGATAATTTAATGTTTAAGAATAAGAAGAAAAGTCTTCACAGGCCTGATAAGTAAGATTCTTCTCTGATTTTTCCTCCAGGCTTCTAGAAGGAAGGGTTAGAATGGAGACCCCTGATTCTGTGATTGGTCTCCAGAACATCTTTTCCAGGGTCTTCCTGAGCTTGTACTTACCCACACAGGTCCTCCCATCTGGAGCCACCTCATAACCTTCATTGCACTGACACTGGAAGGACCCTACTGTGTTGATGCACTGGCCATTGCGGCAAAGGTTCCCATTTCCAGTTGCACATTCATCAACATCTGCCAACAAACAAAACAACAACAATAAAACACTTTGTTTTTTTGATATTTTCCAAAGAAAATGTCAAAATTCCAGCAGTATCTATTTTGAATTTCCATGGCCTTTGTGGACTCAGCCAAACATAAGAAATTACAATGAAGGTCTGGTTTGCATCAACAGACCTGGCTTTATGCATCTATCCAGATATAGCAACAAGGTGACATTATTATATTAGAGGTTGATATTTTACTTTAGAAATTTATATCAATTTCACATTGATATTCATTTATATTTTATTTTTAAAAGCTAAAATGAATATCCTGAATTATGTAAAACTGATTATTCAAGTCAGCTTAAAATATTCTTTAATATTCTTACAATTAGAGGTCTATAAAATGAGCTTCTAGCTCAATTCAATATTTGGTTCATTACTGTTCCCTAGCATAAGGGAATTTTATACACTTGGTCATTTACTTTTTTTAAAAGAGGCTGCAGTGAAACATCTAAATGAGAAGGTCTACATTACTCCTGAATTGTGTAGCTTCTACATAAAGAATTGCTTTTGCATATTTTAAAACTTAATTCCATTTATTTTGAAACTGAATTAATAAACAGCAAAGTAGATACAAAAATGATAGCTGAATGAGCATTTTAGTAAAAGTAATGGATGTAGTTACTGTAGCTGACTTTCAATGAGCACATTATATTTGACAAGTCCTGTAACCAACTGTATGCACAAAACGTATATATTTTTTCAAAAACCATCTGGCACACTGATGATGATCCTAATTACAAAGAACACAGATAAAAACTGATGTCCCTTGGTAATGCGCTATTTTGCACACGCACCTATACAGTCATTGTTGTGAGAAAGGATGAAGCCATGATTGCAGCGGCAGTTGAAGGAACCAATTGTGTTGCGGCATGTTCCGTTCCCACAGGCATCTCTTTCACATTCATTTATGTCTAGAAGGAAGAAAGGCCATAATTATTAATGAGAAACGTGGTCATGGGGTTACTGAAGTTAAAGAGCACTCCTATGCAGGTTGAGAGCTTCTCCATATTGGCAGCAGCTCCACACACAGTAGAGGAAGCTCCTATGAGAAACCAAAGAGGCCAGGTTCTAAATTTTGGGAGTAAACGGTTTCCTTGGTTGGCACATGAAAGGAGGCAAGCTGAGGACATGAGAACTAGACGAGAATTACTTTATTCTATTTACTTCTAGAATTCTCTTCCCTTGCCACTTTTCTCAAATATTTTCACTTAAAAATGGAAAAAATTCTGTGTGCATCTGGGTCTTGATTCGTTGCCACCTTTGGCAAACTTCAACTTTTGGGATTTTCACTCCAATTTACCAAAAAGCAGTGACTCACCTGGCATTACTCTGCAATCAGCAACAAAATAACTGGCACCTTAAATGTTTTTGTACCTCACCACGGCAGCTAGCATCTTTGTTAAAAAGAGTTGGTGAATGTCATATCATGTTAAGGAAATAAAAAAAAAATTAAGTGAAAGAAAGTTGCTACCACTGGCTTGAAAGAGTGAGGCACAACGAGGAGAGGCAAGAATGAAGGAAGAGAGGGGATGGGGAAGCAACACTTAAGGAGAGCAAAAGGTGACGATTAGAGTTAGGATCAGATTGTGGGCATGAAGATAGATTATCTGTGATCTGAATCAGGAAGTGATTACTGTCTCCAAAGTGACTCTAACCAGTGTCTGTTGAAGACTGCCTCCAGATGAGCCAGCCACTGTGCCAGCAGTCAAGAGCCTCTGCCTGGATTTTTCTTTAGCCAAGCTGGTGGAGTTCTTTATTAGGACACATTCTTTGTTAGGAGATTCCAGAAAATTCAGGTGGATCAAGGAGAAAAAAAGTGGGGAGCATCTCAGAGCTATGCAAGGGTTAGATCAGCAGGGCTGATTATGTTCCTTTAACTTGACTCTGGAGAAGATGAAACTTGATGAGAATGCTGTCTGATGGATGAACTAGTTATCGTCAAGGGCGAGCGGTTTAAACATTGCTCTACTGATTCTTCTTCTTCCAGATGTGAAATTAATTCATGTTTTTTAAAGCCCCCAAAAGACGTAATGGTAGAAAAGGACTTTAAAGTAGAAAAAAAAGGAAGAAGGTGAGAAAATGAGTGATTACATATTGGAAGTTTATTCTAGGTCAGTATCCTGACATTACTGAAACCAAGGAAGAGATTTAAAATCTTCTTTTTCCTCTAGAAAAATGATTCTTCAAAAATTTTTCTTTGCCTTCATGGGATATGTAACTTTATCCTTTGGTCAAAAGTTTTTTTAGGACTGGGGTGTGGCTCAATGATAGAATTTTTGCCTAGCATGCACGAGGTTCTGGGTATAATCACCACCACCACCACACACAAAAAGTTTTTCTAAAACTGTGACAGCCTAACGAATATCAAGAAAGAGGCATATTATACTCAGATTGCTAAAGATTAAACAATATATCACTACTATGTACCTGCCTGTGTTTTTATTTTATAAATAGCAGAATAACTATAGAAAGACCAATGTTCAATTTCATACCTATTCAGATGCAAATAAATTTCTAATAAAGATGTGAAAAAAATGAAATGATAATCACATACTTACCCAAACACATGGTTTGATCAGCATTTGTTTTGAAACCAGTATGGCAAAGGCAGTAGAAGCTTCCCACAGTGTCAATACACTGTCCATGGCTGCATATATTGGGGATTTCTTGACATTCATTGCGATCTGCAAAACAAAGCATTTTAAGTGAGATTTAGAAGACAAAAATCAGACAAATCTGGATGCTGAAATTTAGTTTTTCTTGATGGTCACTCATATTGTCCCATGTCACCATTGCTTTATCTAATTCCTTTATCTTTTAATTCTATCTGATCAAGTCTTCATCTCTCCAACAACTCCTTTTAGCCCTTGACAATCCTAATGTGTCTTTCTTTTTATTCATATTTATTCATAGGAGAGCTCTCTTGCTTTGCTTCTGCTGGCCTTTAAGCTCTAAATTAGATTTGTGATCAACTGAATCTCTTGCTTTCCTGAAATCTGATTATCTGAGGGGTGGAATTTAATGCATAGGTTCACAAGAGACATGATTACATGCTATTTATCATCTCTATTTTTTAAAAAAGCTTTCAAGACTCTAGGTTTAGAGTAAATGTAATTTGAATGGCTTTAGATCTTCATGATTTTCCTATTATCACAAAGGAAAACATCTCTACACAGGTGCCATTGACCATACAGTGTCCTGCTTTTGGTTGAAAATTCAGACTGTTTGCCTGCCCTCTCTACCGAGCACACAACAATTGGGAATGAACTCTTTTTGCTACATAGAGCAACGCTGCTTGTCCCAGGACAGATATCTCCTCTGTTTGGTGTGTGCAGGCTGCCATTTTTGTAACTCTTAGCAGAGCCTATGGATCACCATACTGTTTAAAAGTTCTGAATGAGGTTAAAGATATCATTATGAGAAGGAAATTGGGATTGAGCAGCTCAGGACTTATGGCTAGCCTGTGCAGAAATGCTAGTTAACAAATTGTGATTACTCTTATTTTAGAAAATGAATTTAAAATGAGAAAACTGCTTCCTACGATGGGCAGAGGAAATCAATTTTCAATCCCAATTCCAGTGAAGGGAGAAGAGCTTGAGGAAGGCCTTTATCACTTTCAGGGAGAACTGGATCAGGAAGTGTGCAGGGGACCAGAACTGCCTTGTGTCTGGGTCCCTCAAGGAAATAGAGAGCACTGAGGATCTTCATAAAAAGGGACTCTCAGTGCTTTTTTCTCCTTTATTGCCCTACTTCATTCTAGTTAAAAAATAAATAAGAAAATATGTAGTATTCTGAGGTTCCTGAGGTGAAATAAAAGTTACCATTCTAGAGAACTCCCTTGCTAAATTCTTGCTTTGTCTTGAGACCAGAAAACTAGGTTTCTACAAGCACCAAGATTTGAACTCCAAGGAGACAATTTTTGAAGTTGGAATAAGAGGTTTGGCCATACTACCAGGGGGAAAAAACCCAAATAGTCAGTGGAGAGAGAGGAGACCACTAGGAAATGGCTGGGAAGAAACTGTTTCCTCTCTTGAGATAGACATTTCAGAAGGTGGCTGCATTTGCTATCCACCTCTGAGGTCAGACTAACATCCTGAGCAGAGATATCTAGTTATTCTCTCAGCAGCAATGCAGTTGCTAAAGTCAGTCATGATTTGGGATTAGAATCAATCTATTTACTAATTCAAATAAAAATCATATGATAGAAGGTTTTAGTTCTTTCCCTTTTAAGCATAGGCAGAGAGGAGTACTTTACAATATGCCTGAAAACTGCCAGGTAGAGGTTAGCATTTCAAGATATTTAAAAAAGATTTTTGAAGTAGGATGTAAATGAAGACGTTTCCAGAATAAAGTCTTCAACCCTAGGGGCCAAATAGTTACACAACTCAAATACATTTCCTTTCTTCAGAGGATTTCAATGAATGAAGGAAATCGAGCTTTGGGCTACAAAAACAGTCACTCACTACACTTATCCTGATAGAACCAGATGCATTTTATGTATTTTAATATTCTTCAAGAAAATGTGAAAGGGCTTAAGCCCCAGCAGGCTATGGCGGGATGTCTTATCTTGATGTATAAATAGCTCTGTCCCATTTCATGCCCAAGTGTGAAAAGGTGTGAAATGGCACATTCTATATTATCAGCAGTTCTTTATTTTGACTGGAATTATTTCACCCAGTTCCAAAGAAATATAAATTAAGAGTAAAATGCAGGGAAATGGTATCAATGCCAAGTTTCACTGAGGGTATTGTGGTTCATATCAGAGACGTCCCCACTTTTCCTGTCCCGTATTTTTAATATGGATAACAACAGCTCTGTTGACAAAATGCTAAATACTTGCACATGTTCCTTTAAACTCAACAAAACAAGTCTTGATTCTCAAAGTGATTTTTTGTTCTGCTCTTACACCCGCTTCCCACCAAGGTCTCATAAAACAATGCAAAATACCCTTCAGAGAGCACTGCACTTCCTACCACTTAATCACTGGCAGGCAAGGAAATCCAAGGAAAATCTGACCATGTTCCCTTGAGTTGTTTCATTCACAAATGCATAAAATATCCAGGAAACTCACTTGGAAATGATCCGTAAGCAGAATAACACATTTTTCCTGACCTCTTTACTAAATATACAATGATTTATAATTACTTTAAAACTTACAGGAAAATTATTCTGAGGTATTATTTTGCTTCTGGTTTGAAACACCGGTGTTTTAAGCTTCATGCCACTGGCTACAAAATACCATCGAACACGGAACAAATACACTATCAATATAAGTTGACAAGGCAACCATCCTTATTTCTATCACATCCTTGACCAAAGTGAACCATGAACAACTCTAACCTCTAGGGAACACAGTTTCTCATTTACTATAGGTGTATTACAGCTAATAAAAGATTATTGATGTTTGCTGCCTTCAGTGGGTGATCTTTTGTCTGTAAGACATTTGGGAAGACAAGTAATGCTTCTCTTCAGGTTGATCTGGTCCAGCTTGAGAATCGAGATTGGGGTATGAGGTGGAGAAGCCTCCCCTGCTGCTCAGGGAGAAGGTATGGAAGTAAAAAAAGTAATTTGATCCTGAATACTGAGTATATGTGAGGGTAGGTGTTTGCATGTGGGACAGTAGATAGGCAAACCTGAAATGTATTTATGTAAACAATCTCCTTCTTGTTTTACAAATATCATCAATAAAGTGGCAAAAAGCTAGGTGTTTAGACATTTTGACAATTTTCCATTTTTCTCATTTTGCTAGAGTTTATCTATTTCAATCATATCTCATATATTCTTCAGCCTTAGATCTCAAAAGAAATCTAGTTATCAGAGGCTTGTGAAGATGACCTGCAGGGGGATAAGAGTGGCTGGTGGGCACCACTTACCGTTGCACTGTCCTGTGGGCGTGAGGCGATAGCCAGGCTTACAGTCGCAGCGGTAGCTGCCTGCAGTGTTGATGCACTCGGCACTGCGCTGGCACACGGGGCCGTTCTGACACTCGTCAATATCTGCAAGCAGAAGAGAATGTAATTCCAAAGAGCACAGAATCTGGCGTCCAGGCAATGCAGTCTTACTTACATCTGATCTACTGAAAAGTCAATATGGATGTTTCATAGCACATTTATTCATAATTGCTAGAACTTGGAAGCAACCAAAATGGCTTTCTGAGGTGAATGTATGATAAGTAAACTGTGGTACATCTAGATGGAATATTAATGAATATTCTAAATTTCTAAAAAAGCAATGAGCTATCAAGCCATGAAAAGTTATGGAAGAAACTTAAATGCATGTTATTATAAGTGAAAGAAGAAAATCTGAACAGGTTATATAGTATATTATTTCAAGTACAAGACATTCTAGAAAAGAGGACACTGTGGAGACAGTAAATAGGACAAAGTAGTTTCCAATAGTTAGGAAAGAAAGAGGGATGAACAGGCAGAGCATGGGAAGTATCAGGGCAGCAAAACTATGCTATCATACTGTACTGATAGATATGTGGCATTACAAATGTATTCAAACTCACAGAATCTACAATAGAAACAGTGAACTGTGGACTATGGGTGATAAGGACACGTCGGTATAGGTTTATTGATTATAACAAATGCAAGAAGGTTGTAGATAATGGAAGAGACTATGCATGTATAGGGCTGTGGGTATATGGCAAATATCTGTACTTTCTTCTCAATTTTATTGTGAACCTAAAACTACCCTAGAAAATAAAGTTTACTTTTAAAAAAAGAGAAGACTGAAAACCCATTATCTAAAAACTCCAGAGCTCCTCTACTTCAGTATTATCATTCATATAGGCAATTTCTTGATAATAATTACACATGGACTCTGATGATGCTCATATCTTTAAAACAAAAAAGTCATTTGGGGTTAGGGATACAGGTCAATAATGGCATGCCTGCCTAGTATGCACAGGCCCTGGGCTCAATCCCCAGAAAAAACAAACAAAAAGCTAAGTCTGAAACTCAGCTTTTTAAGGCCAGGACTTGATATAGGTATAGTCTAATGATCCCCAAGATTTTATGATTCAACAGGGCTGCTTTGGTCTGGAAGAGTGTAAGATCTGCAGAGCATTTCAAACTTTAATGTCCATATGAATTACTTGGGATCTTGTTAAAAAGCAGATTCTAACTCAACACATCTGGGGAATGGTCCCAGAGTCTCTATTTCTAGTAAGCGCCCAGGTGACTGGGGTGCTCCCTGTCTTCCAGCTGCAGGGTTACAGAGACTGCTGCTTAAATTACTGCCACAAGACAGTCCAATCAAGAAAGCAAACATGGGAGATTGCACATAAAACTACTGAAAACAATCCAACTCTCAATATCAAAGCAAAGAATAAAATGAATATCATGTGTTCTAGAGCTTTTACTTTGCTCAGGAGTTGTTTGCCTGCTTTTATTTTATTTTATTTTTTTAAACTGGGACCAATGTCTGCATTGGCTATCTCTTTAGAGGTGTTCTGAATGGCTTTCACCCCCATTCCCACAACAAACACAATAGGCAGGGAAGTGACATGTGCGAATTTCTCTTAAACACTTGTTTAAACAACAAAAACCCCAGATACCTGATATAGTTCAATTTCATGACATCACAAAAGTTCTTGCACAACTCATGGGGCAAAATACATGCTCCCCTCTCTCCTGCTTCAACAAAATGATCTAGTCGTTTATGTCCAGTAAAGGGAATATCTGGAACATTGGTGAGAAGTCCTTAGCACCAGTTTTGGGTTTTCACACAGAAGTGGACTCAGCCAAAGAAGTCCCACCAGGAGGTGGCAAATGCATCAGCAGATGCCTCTCAGGTGTGTTTTCTGTGGTGGGAGAACTGAAGGACCATTAGTATGAGCTTCAGTAAGTGAGAGTTCCTATGAGAGGTGGGGTGGATCACGCCTCTCCATGCAAGAGATAGAGCAAAAGTATGCTGCCTTGTTATGATGGACCCAGCACCACCTCACTCACTCGGTCTGTCCTGATCTTAACCAAGACCATAAAGAAACACAGAGGAGAAGCCATTGGAGAAGCCAAACAGTGTCATGGACAAGCACTTCTGTGATGCATCAGCCTAAAGTCTGATCAAACACACACGTGGGGAGAGCAGACATATGGAAGCTCCCTAAACCACTTCCAGAATCCATTCCAGTTTCAGTGCTACTGAGGCATGTATTAAATCAACCTTCATTTTCCGATTTTCTAAGAGTGTGTTTCCAAGAGCTAAGAGTGTGTTGGGAAGCAGCTGAGCCTGATTAGTTTTTCACATTGAAGAAGAAGAGTGTATGAAACCAAAAATTGGAGCCCTCAGCCATCTTACTGGCCACTAAATGCTACCCTGACAGCAAGGTGACAACTCCACTTGTCCTTAGCACTCTGACAAATGGTATTTGCAACTCATGTATGTCGCAAGGTCTAGGTTGACTCTGGCCATGGCTGCTGCTTTAGCATATATAAGTAGTGAAGAGGTACCAAGGTAATCACCCAAGAGACCTCTGAGTGGAAGGGAAGAGGAAATGCCATGAGAAGTTGACAAACATCCTGGTGGGGTAAGTACCAGGGGGAAAGAATATGACCAAAAGGAAGACGGCCACCTCCAGCACTATAAGATCATTGCCATGGCCTCCTTTCTCCTCTCCAGTGTCCACGTTTCCTCTCCAGGAGCCTGGTCTTTGATGACCTCCAGAAGGTGGGGACTGGGACCAAGGTCTGCACTGGCAATCTCTTTAGAGGTGTTCTGAATGGCTGTCACCCCCATTCTCACAACCAACACAGCAGACAGGGAAGTGACATGTGCAAAGTTCTCTTAAACACTTGTTAAGAAAACTTAACAGGTATGTGGTTACTAACAAACTAGAACTTTCCCTGTGGTATATAAATCGTCTTTAGTTTAGAAAACCAAATGTTTTTTTTTAAATATTAAAATGTTGACACATGCTATAATATGTGCCCTAAGAGGATGATAACCTTTTCTATAATGCATAATACTCTACCAGAAGACCAAAGTTCAAGTATTAAATAGAAAATTATTCCAGTTATTCTCAGGCACATCACATATTTAATATCCAGTAATGTCTCCCTGTTATAAAAATATAGAAGAATACTATCTTCCCCAGATGTAGGAAGAAATATGAAGTGCTATAAGGAATGTTCAGACTCATAACATAGGAGAGAGAGTGAGTGTGTGTGTGTGTGTACACAGCAATAGGAGGTAATTTGAAAATGAAAAAAAGTACCTTTTGCATGCATGCCAACATTTTTCATATAAAATCAAATTTGCTGTCCTTGCCATTTGGAATTCTCTCATGCATTTGGAATATTTGCACTAACCTTGTTTTCACTTGGGAGTAGCAAAGTCTCCATTTGTTGGAAGAGAACACTGACTTTAAGATTCAAGTAAAGATGACTGTCCACTGATGTTTACTTTCAAGCAATGTGAAACAAAAGAAATCTATGTGACACACCCAGGAACTCAAAAGATTTTTCATATCAGTCAGGAAATCTAATACATTGTGTCTTGGGGGAGGGGGCTGCGGAATGCACATCCTGGCTTTTCCACTGGGAGTTAGAGAGGTTTTTGCATGAAACTTCATGTTGTTCCACACCATGCCCTTCACTATACCTAGAGTTTGAAGCACTTCTGAAATTTCAAGTTATGAAGTTTGGTGAGCGTGTGTTTAAGAAGCTCGTCAGCTGGCTCACTGCTGGATATGACATAGTTACAATGCCACTTACCTTCACAAACCAACAACTTGTCATTATAGAAGAACCCCACTGGACATTCACATCTGAAGCTGCCAACCATGTTGATACACACTCCATTTTCACAGACTCCTGGGATTTCCCGGCATTCATCAATATCTAGAAACAGAGAGTTGCTTGTGAGTGATGGTGCAACATGTGATCCCTGCACAGGGAAAGAGAGGACTGAAAGGGCATGCGTGCATGTGTGTATGTGTTTGTGTGTGATGGGAGGAGGAAAAAATCAATGAAGAGCAAATTGAAATAACTAAGCTACTTTCCAAACATTCATGTGTCTATGTGGATTTAGTATCTTTTTGGCTTTGTTTCAGAACACCAACTTTGCACAGGTAAGGGCCATCTTCATATCCACTGGGCACTGTGGATATACCAGATGAGTAGGTTAAAAGTGACTGTTAAGAGGAAATGGCCTCTTGCCTCCAAGTATGCAGCGGTGTTTGGCAAAAATGGAAAGGTGACTTGAGGAACAGAAGAGAAGTCCAAGGTTATGGAGAAATGCCATCTTTCAAGTTCTACTTCTAATTCCCCTTCCTCCTTCATGTGGCTATAGAAAGGAGTAAATGAGATGTGGGGCTGTAAGCTGGGCTGGAGTTGAATGTGAAGACAGGGTTAGCACCAAGGAAGGATGTCACTGCAGACTGTGTGCTTCCTGAAGCTGGGGGCTGGGACAGCTCTACTTGTCCTTAGCACTCTGACAAATGGTAAGTGGCTAATTCTAATTTGTTACATCAAGAACCAGTGTCTGGCTGGGTGTGGTGGCGCATGCCTGTAAGCCGCTAGGGAGGCTTGGGAAGCTGAGGCAGGAGAATCTCGAGTTCAAGCCAGCCTCAACAAAAGTGAGGCACCAAGCAACTCAAGGGGACCCTGTCTCTAAATAAAATATAAAATAGGGTTGGGGATGTGACTCAGTGACTGAGTGCCCCTGAGTTCAATCCCTGGTATCAAAAAAAAAAGAAAAAAGAACCCGTGTCTGGAAATGGGTTGGTAAACATTAAAACAGGACCAAGGTAGGAATGAAAGCAGAGCCAGGATCCTGGCATTCATCAATATCTGAAGCTATAAAGGGATACCTGCGAGCAAGTCTCAGAGCCTCCTCACCAGCCTGGCTTGCCTCATCTGTTTCCTACCTGTTTCCTACTCCAGGCCATATAAATGTCCTCTGAAATAACAGTAAAAATAGTAATAATAATAGTATTCACAGTCTCTGGCTGCATGGCTAGTGTGCTTCTCAAGGAGTTGACCTGTATCTATTCACTGAATCAGCATAGCCACCCTGTGAAATGGTGTCTAGGTCCTATGCCTGTCTTCACTGTGCAGATGAGGCAACTGAGGCCAAGCCAGAGGAGGTAACCTGCCAAAGAGCACGTAGTCAATGAGAGACAGAGTCAGGATTTGATGGAACCTGCTAACAGGATATCCTGCTCCCTTATGCTTCTCCACATCACCATCCTATATTCTTCACAGGATGGTTTTCAAAGTGCTTGTTCCCCTGGAGGACTGCTCCAGCAATCCCTTGACAGTGTAACAGAACACTTCCACTGTAGTTTACGTAAAGCTACAGTCTAGGATACAAGTCACCCTTTCACTAGGCTTCTATTACTATTGTTGAGCCTCTTGGTTTACTTATAGCAAGGAGCCTCTGCAAGGTACTTTGCATAAATTGTAGGAAGATGCTCATAGATTCTAGGGTACCTGGAGGAGCTGCTGCAGATTCAGAAAAATCACATTTAAAACCAACCTGTTTCAAAGGAGAAATTTCAAAGGCCACAGGTAGATTTAAGACCCTTTTTCAAAGGGCTTGATTCTGTTTGAAAGCAAATTGAGCTACTTAATGGGGGGGAAAAGTTTTGAATCTCAAAGGGTACAATCTCAAAACACTGCTATTTTGAATACAGGCACTCATGTTTTCAGTCTTTTCACACTTTTCTCATGTTATTAAACATCTATGAGAAATCAAATCACAACTTTATATTATCAGCAAGAAAACAAGCAAAAAAGCCAAGTAGAATCCATTCTGTTGGTGCAGATTAAAACATGAAATATCATATTCATATTCATTTGTTTAAATGTAAGTGATATATATTACCAAGACTAACAATAACAGGCTGAGTCAAATCTCTAGCCATTTCTAGGTGTAAAATAGCAAAAAGATATATTAACAATCTTGCTTTCTTTTCCTGTCTGGATTTTATTTGAACTTCAACTTAGAGAAGTTTATATTTTAAGACAAGATTAATAAACATACTATGATTTTAGTCCCATATGAATGGACTCTATATGCCAACAATCTTAAAACCTTTCAGAAAGAAAATATAAAGCTTAAATAAAACAAAGTTTTTCAGCCATCTAAATATTTTGTCATTGATGGAATTTGGTAACAGTAAGCATATTGCTAAATACCATGTTTCCAGTTTTCAAGAGCTCGAGGCAAAGCAAGCCATGAGTCAGGGCTGGGTTCAGGTCCCAGCTCTGTTATTAATTAGCTAGGTGGCCTTGGATGTGTCCATTTCCCTCTCTGGGCCTCTGTGCCCTCAACTGTAAAGCAAGATATTTGAACTGGATGGCGTTTGAGGTCTTTCCAGCTCTACTAGTGGACAATGCTAATGCAGTTTCAAGCTGCTTCCTGCCCATCCTGGAGGGCAAGTCTTATAGAGTACACGCCTAATCTGCCCATGGAGAACCAGTACTACCAAAGACCACTTATCTGCTGATCACAGATTCTAAGGAGATTAAAAGATCTGTTTCGGGAAGGGGAAAAACAAAATAGCTAGGGCCAGGTGTTTCATGCCAATGTCATTTAGCAGTTTTTCTTTCCAAACCATGAAGTTTCTTTGGATGTTGACTAGACTGTGGAGCTATATGGATTTGGCACTAAGGAAGCCAGGCTGATTTCTGGACCAGATCCTTGTTTTCTTAAACAAGGTCATTGGAAAGGCTGATGTAGTTTTCAGTTTACTTATTAGGAACAAGGTAGAACAAAGCAAGTGGTGATCTTTGCTACCACACACAATAGCTCAGACTTAGGGGCATCTAAGGATACATATAAATCACACCAGGGAAAAACTCTGAGATCACAACAGCTTTCCATCACTTTTATGTTATTTGGTTTAAACCACAAGGGCACTGCCTACACAGCTGAATGCTGTGTAATACTTGTGAATCTTACATAAGCACCTCTATCACAGTGGTGGTTTCTGCTCCAGTTATCAGACAAGGTCTTAGATGGAGAAGATTTTTAGTTTAATTCTGAAATTCTCCAAGCAGGTGATCCAAGGAGAATCCATGTAAGATAAATTTGATCCACAAGAAGGACTTTACATGAACAACCCACATGTAAGGTATTGGTGTGAAAAATTCATGTAAACTCATCTTAGAAGGAAGGAATGGGAATTACAGTCAAATCAAATGTCAACTGGCCATACTCCCAGAATCTCTCTCTTTGTTGATGCCTAGGCTTGGTTTAACTAAGCTTGATTGTAATTTTGTGAAAAGCTTTCCAGTCCCCTTAATCATGAGCAGCAAATGCTTCTGCCAATTAGGTGGAGCAACACAGGGTGTTTGCACAGCTTATTCCAAACTGAGAATCCATGTTTCAATAAAGCTAAAGGCATGGTTTCACATTTTTTTTTCTTCTAAGAAGAAGAAGAAGACAAAGAAAATAAACAGAAAATGACTGTACGCACTCCCTTTTCTAACACAAGGACAAGGAGGGAAAGTCCTGACAACGCTCACGTGCACGTCGTCTCCTAACTCACCAACGGGTAAGCCGGTGTAAATGTCGATGACAAAGCCTGGCCTCTGGCTTCCACAGAGCGTAGCAAATTCATCTGCAATAAATGAACAACAGGAGGGGTGGGGATCAGTAAAAGAGCAAGAATTGGCTGAAAGAAATTACTTTTTCTTTTTCCCAAAAGGTTTGGTGTGGAAACCTTTTAAACAATATTACAATACTGAAATGGTCTCTCTTTTGAAGAATTGACAATGAGAAGTAAACCTGGAAATTCCTACAGATGTAACTCTCTCTCTATAAGACAAACGCTGAAGGAAGAATGGTATGTAGACTGATAACGAGGGAGAAGTAGAAGTCTCCACGTCGCATGCCACAGGCTCCTCTGAGCTGCCTCTGAATTGGCTTTCTATTTGAATACTGTTCAGGTCTGAAACCAGAGACTGACAAGAGTGCCTCTCTCCACTCTGTAATGAGGGATCTATATAGGGTCCAAGGAATGCTTACAGAAGCCATTTTCTCAGTAGACTGGAGGCAGATTGTGGCAAGTTCTTAACATCAGATCTATTAATGGCCAATTCATGTCTATAAACCAACCTCATCATTAATTTGGTTTTTGGACCTGGATTTTACTCGGAATGGCACTCATGTACTCCTGTTCTCTCTCTTCCGTGAATTCATCAAAGTTGGTAATAAAAGATGAGCTAAATGTTATTGGTGATCTGCTCTAACTCTGAGATTTTGTAACTCCAGGTAAGCACGACTGGTAAGGTATGGTATCAGTCTAAATCCAAGATGGCCATTGCCTTTCTGGTCATGCCTGGAGAAAATGAGTAAAAGCTTTCTGGAATTATTTGAATTAGAAAATAGCCTGAGCCAGGCATGGTGGCACATGTAAATCCCAGCTACTTGGGAGGCTGAGGCAAAGGATTGTTTGATGCCAGGAGTTCAAGGCCAGCTTGGGCAGTATAGTGAGACCCTATCTCTAGAACATTTTTTTTTCTAAAACATTTTTTAAAATCCTAACATATAGCATGTTATTCTCCTAGTGCTTTATTTTCTTAGACTATGAGTATCCACTTAGAGCAACTGCCACAACAGCTGACATTTTTCATCCAGAGAAATTACAAGAACTCCTAAAATATGTGCAAATTTCAGAGTTAGTGAAAGGCCAAAACTAGATTTGGCCAATATTTATCATGAAGAAGAAATCTTGAATTTTAAATGATGCATATATAGGTTCTTAAAACTCAAAGACAGTCATTTCTGAAAGTAAATATTGTCTATATCAAGGGTTTCCAAAGTGGCCTCCAGGAGAATTGAAATGACCTATTAGGACAAAATAGAAAACAGTTGAAATTCTATTTTTGTAGAATCTGATCTCTTTAAAAATGTATTTTCTGTATATTTTATATTGGAACAGTTCTCAAAAAACAAATGCAATTTTCAAGATAACTTAAAACAAATACATACACATACTTTTATATATAAACACACATGCCAAATTTGTATACCCTCCAGATTTTTCATTAAGATTATATGATCCTGAAGACCATTATTCAGTCAGGGTCAGCAAACTTTTTCTTAAAGGACTAGAGTAAATATTTTAGGCTTTGCAAGCCGCAAGGTCTCTGTCAAAACTTTTTAACTCTTCCATGAAAGCAGCTGTAGATAATGGGTCAATAAATTAGTGTGGTTGTGTTTTAATAAAATTTTATTCATGGATACCAAGATTTGAAGTACATGTAACTTGCATATGGCATGAAATATTATTCTTGTGATTTTTCCACCCATTTAAAGTGTAAAAATTGTTCTTAGTTTGTGGGCCATTCAAACACAGGTGGTAGATTGAATTTGGCCCATAAGCTTTAGTTTGTCAACCCTGCTCTAGACACTTTTTGAGGGGTGAGGTAAATCACAATTCTAAGTGGTGGTTATTACATTATTTCTGGAGCAAACAATGGATATAATGGTATAATTTAGTAAAAAAGAATGTTCTGTTGCATAAATGATCAGACAGAATCCAAAAATAAATTTAAAATTTTACATATCACTGTGTGGGATGGGATAGGTACTACAGAATACCTTAATCAATATCTTGCATGGATTAAATTTAATGCAAATCATAATATTGGCAAATGATCCCATCATAATATCTTTGATGCATAACATGTATCACATGATATAAGAATACTGCACCAAATTTTTTACTTTATATATTTATTTAAAGAATATCATTTGGGTCTTTTAAAAAATGAATGACATGGGCTGGAGTTGTGGCTCAGTGGTAGAGCGCTCGCCTAGCACATGCGAGGCGCTGGGTTTGATCTTCAGCACCACATAAAAATAAATAAATAAATAAATAAATGTACTTAAAAAAATGAATGACATAGTATAATTCTTTCCTTTACAAAAAATGTAAGAAGAAATTTTTCTTCTCT